>NC_056735.1:1416906259-1417062058 GCF_019279795.1 Protopterus annectens
TTGATAAAAAATGTGTATGCTGATTTATATGGTATGATGATATGTGGTATCTTTGATAATGACTTGTATAGATATTTCTTAGAGAAACCTCTAGTACCTACTTTTAGAGGCCTACCAAAAATCCATAAGAACTTGGAAAAACCTCCGTTAAGACCTATTGTATCAGGGAATAAGAAGTGATGTTCTTACCATAACGTTCCATGTTAGTTGTCTTCTCGCCTTCTTTCTTGCTGGATGGGTTCGGGACTCTGCCTATATACTATAGCTCGAGAGATATTTTTACCGGCTCGAAGCAGCCCTATAACCCACAATACCATGCACTAACTCCCCAGATCTCGTTTGACAGCTAACACATAGTATACATTTATTATTATTATCCTCATTTCCAAGTACGGACTCCCTGCTGCTAACACTAAAGATACGGGGAAACCGTAAAGTATTGTATCTCATGAAATGGAAGGACTTCGAGACCTTCAAGTCTGTTCAGGCTAGGGGGCAGGAGGGAGGGATGCAAGAAAGAAGGCGAGAAGACAACTAACATGGAACATTATGGTAAGAACATAACTTCTTAATGTTAAGTTGTCATTCTCGCCTTCATTCTTGCTGGATGGGACAGCGTCCCTAGCACTTTAGTCCTGGGTGGCTCAATGGAACAGACTCCTGAGTACGGTGGAACCAAAGTCAGCTCTATTTCTGGAGGCTATATCAAGTTTGTAATGGGCAATAAAGGTATGTTGGGAAGCCCATGTAGCTGCTGCACATATGGCATCTAATAGTAACCTTGCTTGAAAGACCATTGATGTTGATAGTGCCCTAGGTGAATGAGCCTTAGGACTAGACGGAAGTTGCCTGTGTCTCAACTCATAGACAAAGGTAATAATGGATGTCAACCATCTGGAAAGAGTAACCTTTGATACTGGAAGCCCTTTCTTCCCTTCAGCATAAGAGAGAAAGAGCTGGTCTGACTGAGTTGTTTTGTCCTGTCTAGATAATACCGTAGTTGGCGATGAACATCCAATGAATGTAATTTCTGTTCAGCCCTGTTGGAATAGTCTGGGAAGAAGACAGGCAAGTCAATAGAGTGGTTTAGATTTGCTTCAGAGGACACTTTCGGTAGGAAGGAAGGATTTGTTCTGAGAGTTACCCTGTCTTTATGAAAAACCAAATAAGGGGGACGGACAGCCAAGGCTTGAAGTTCCGATACCCTTCTGGTAGATGTTATGGCTACTAAAAACAGAATTTTCCAAGAAAGAAGCTTGAGGGAGCAAGAGGCTGCGGGTTCAAAGGGAGGCAGAATCAAGGACGTTAGAACCAAACTCTAATCCCATTGTGGGGGCGGATCCTTAACTGGAGGTCTAAGCAAAAAGATGCTCTTGTGAAAGGCTTTACAGAGTTTGTGGGACATAATATTTGCTTCTGAGAGACCCACATGAAAATTAGCAATGGACGCTAATTGCACTCTGATAGTGGCTGACGATGACCCTGAATGAAAGAGCTCCGCCAGAAAGTCTAGAACCTTATAAATGGGTGCATGGAAAGGATCTAAGGACCTAGCTTGTGCCCAGAGTGAAAAACGCTTCCATTTACTCGCATACGTCTTCCTAGTATTGGATTTATGGGAAGCCAGAATGATATCACGGACAGGAGGAGAAATAAGGGGAAGCCTGGCTATGGCTGGAAGTGGAGCAACCAAGCTGTGAGGTTGAGAGAATGAAGAGACTGATGCAGCTTGCCCGTGAGATGGGTCAACAGATCCGGAAGGGGTTCCAGATGCCAAGGCTGTTCCAGTAGATAACTGTGCAGGAACGGAAACCATACTTGTCGAGGCCAAAATGGAGCAATGAGGATCATTTTGGATCTCAATGCGGTTGCTTTCTGAATTAATTGAGGGATCAAGGTTAAGGGAGCAAAGGCATATAGAAGACCCTGGGGCCAATCGTGAACAAGAGCATCTCTGGGGGGATGGCCTGGTAGAGGGAAGAGTGTGAAGAAGTCGAGGCACTTGCTGTTTTGAGGGGTTGCGAAAAGATCGCAGCAAGGCTGGCCCCACTTCTGAAATATTCTGTCTGCTACTGCTTGATTTAGAGACCACTAGTGAGGCATGAGGATAGTTTTGCTTAATCTGTCCGCTATGACTTTGGACTTCCCGGGGATGTGTGTTGCTATCAGAAACAGTTGAGAGGAAATCGCCCATTGCCAAAGTCTGAGTACTTCTCAACATAGGGGGTAGGACTTTGTTCCGCCCTGCTTGTTTATGTACCACACCACAGACATATCGTCCATTTGAATTGCTATAGTCCCTGTGGGAAGAGAGCTCTGAAGGGCTTGCAGTCAAAAGCACCGCCCTCATCTCCAGGACATTTATGTGCAGGTGGCATTCTAATTGTTGCCATGTGCCCTGGACCGTCCTGCCCTGATAGTGCCCCCCCACCCGATAAGGGAGGCATCCGTTGTCACCGTGGCAACTGGGGGGGGTGAGAACAAAGGGTCTGCCCTGAAAAAGCTGAGAGGAAACCATCCACCAGGAGAGATGATTATTGCATGATGGGGTTATCAAGATGTTGTGAGTCATTGGGAGCTGTTGAAAGGACCACTGAGAAAACAGCATCCACTGAAGGATCCTCATGTGGAAGCGGGCTAATGGGAGTAGAAGGATCGCCACTGCCATGAGGCCTAATGCTTTCAGTACTAACTTGACTTTAACTCTGTTGGAATGAAACAGGAACTGAACATTCCGCCATATGTCTGTCACTCTGAGGTGGTAATGTTGCAAACATTTCTGCGGTGTTTAACACGGCGCCTATAAAGTTTATACACTGACAAGGAGGATTTTGCAAAATTTATAGAAATACCTAGATTGTTGCAAAGTTGAATAGTGTAATCCCTGGCCATTATAAGATGCTGCTTGGTGGTAGCGGAAATAAGCCAGTCGTCTAGATATGGAAACACCTGGAATCCTTTTTGTCTCAGGTGAGCCATGACCACTGCCAAGCATTTGGTGAACACCCGGGGGGCTGTGGTGAGACCAAAGGGCAGGGTTCTGAAAGGATAATGACTGGCTCCCAGCCGGAAGCGGAGAAACCTCCTGGAGCGCCTGTGTATCTTTATATGATAGTACGCGTCCTGGAGGTCTAACGAGCACATCCAGTTGCCTCTGCCCAAAAAGGGTAGAATGGACTGCAGTGTTACCATCCGAAATTTTGTCTTTTGTACAGAGTTGTTCAATCTGCTGAGGTCCAAAATGGGTCTCCAGTCTCCTGTCTTTTTTGGTACCAAAAAGAATCTGGAGTAGATTCCGGATCCTAGCTGATCTGCTGGGACTGCCTGGATGACTCTTTTTTCTAACAGCTTTTTTATTTCTAGCTGTGCCTGACCACTTTGTCTGGGTGGTACGTCTGGTAGGGGTCCTGGCGGTTGTACTGGAGGGGAAGTGAAGGGAATTTTGTAACCCTCGGATATAATCGACTGTACCCATTTGTCTTGGGAGAGGGATTGTTAGGCTTCCGGGTACAGAGATCATCTTCCCCCGACTGCCTCCGAAGGCGGACAGTCGGGCAGCTTCTCAGGGATGCTGAAAGGGTTGGTCAGGGAAGGATTACCTGGAACCCTGGTTCTGTGGACCCTCTCTGCCTTTGGGGCGGCGTCTGTTATTGTTCCCCCCTCTGCCTCTAGGGGGAAATTCACCACGTGCCGCAGGCGCGACTCCCTGTGATCTGCGGAACCACATCTTTCCACCCCTCTGTCCCTTAGGATAAGGTCTAGGTGTGGAAAAATGGACTCCCACGGCAGAGAGTCTTACCATCTTGCTCGCATCTGGTGAGGGTATTCTTCACCTGAGGTCCAAACAATTCTGAACCATCAAAGGGGGTGTTGGTGAAGGACACCTTGAAGGGATTGGCAAAGTTACAGAGTCGCATCCAAGCGTGACGTCTCAACGCAACACCTGTGCCTGTAGCCCTACTCGCTCCATCGGCTGCGTAGGAGACAAGCCGCATGGAGGAGTTAACAATGGAATTCAGGGTAGCCAGCTGGGAGTTCATCTTGTCCTGATACCCTGCAGCAGAAGGATCCTGTACAGTTTCACCCAGTTCTTTGAGCAAGTCTCTCTGAAGGCGGGTGAAATGACAAATAGTTCAGCGATCGCATAGCAAAGGTCGCTGAAGCAAACGCCCGCTTACCGTACCTGTCCATGGTCCTGGACTCTTTGTTAGGAGGATGAACAGGTACAGAAGGATCAGCTAATTCCTTCTTAGTGGCTGCTGCTACCACCATAGCATCAACTGAAACACCTTTGGTGAGAAAGGATTTGTCCTCTGGAGCAGAAATAAATTTAGAGGGCCTCCTAGGGGTAGGTTCCATTGAATCAGGAGCTGCCCACGCCTTTCTAGCCACTACCTCCATTAGTGGGTCGAAAGGGGCTGACACCCAGGAGGTGGAAGGGCGAAATCCAAAAGCGTCAAGGTAAACCGACTCGTCCTCGGAGGGTTTGAGAGTGGACCAATTTCCCCTGTGTTTCAGGATCTCTATGATGTCTGAAAGAGAGACATCCTCAGAGGGGGATCTCGGGGAACCGTCAGACTCATCCAAGTCGGTGTCCGACGTGACAGACTCGGGGGAGTCTATGTGCTTCCTCTTGCACTTTCTTTTCCTAGGAGGTTCCCCTGAAGTTCAGGGGAGGCCTCGGAAGAGGAGGAGACACCCAAAGTGTGTACCCTATGCTTTGGATCTCTGCTGTCAGATGCAGGAGGATGGCCAGAGACCGTAACAGGCACTGTAGAGGGAGGAGCTGCAGAACTTAACCTTGGAGTGGACACTGGGTCCAGCACGCTCATCACCTCGAAGGCTCCCCTATCAGGTACCAAAGGCAGTCCCGGCTCCGAAGAGACCCGAACCGCTCCCGGCACCGACAGAGAAGGCTCCGATAATGATGTCGGGGCCAAACTAACCAGAGCCGAAGCTCTGAGAGGGACAGCAGGGTCGGACAAGGGTCCGATGCCACTTGCCCCCTCGGAGACGACAATTGAGTCCCAGCGCCCGGACCTCTCCACGGACGGAACCAATGAAGAAGTCGGAGCCAACGACACCAGAGCCGAAGGTGGAAGTATCGGCTCCGATGTGGGCAAGGTTACGGTTCCGGCAAACTCCGGCTCCGAACTCGAAAGGTGAGTCGGGGGAGGAATCGATAGCGGTACCGAGGGAGCCACAGTCTGCTGAGACGGGCTTTGAAGCATCTGGGCTAGTGCCTGAGATTTTATGAGCCTACTGACCACCCTCTCAATATCGTGGTCGGAAAGCCTGGATGACCTAGATGAGTGAGTCCTATGACTCCGCTCGGATAGGAGTGGTGATCTCTGAGCCGATCGGACGGATTCTAGCGAAAGAGACCTAGAGCGCTTGTGCGCTGGGGTCAGCTCCGATGCAGGTTTCGATAGACCTTGCTCGCCTTGGATACGATTGGAACCGATGTCAGAGCCATCTCAATTACGCCAGTCCTCGACTCAGAAGCTGGAGCCGAGGGTTTGGCGGTTTTAGAAGACTTCCCCGAGCCAGACTTGGACAGGGAGTCTTCGGGCTTCAATAAGCCCCTTAAGATGAGCTTATTACGACACTCCTGCAGGACTCAAACTAAATCCGTGACAGACGGAACAAGAGTCCTGCAGGTGTAAAGGCCTCAAGCAGTAGACGCAAGAAGTGTGACAGTCTGTCAGAGACATTTTCTGACAGCACGAGTCACACTTCTTGAATCCCGAGACCTTAGCGTCTTTGGACATAGTCCTAAACACAGAAAAAGTACAGTTTTGTACCTACCATAAATGCAGATGTCCGATAGGTATGCATCTGCAGTCCTAACATATGGGTTGTCCTGCCTCAGGCAGCCCTTCGGTCGGCCGGATTCCAAAGTCTGGGTCTGGCCTCGGCTGATGTCGCACTTCACCCGACGTCATAGCTGCTGTGGTATAAAGGCATCAGCCGACGCCATTTTCCTCAGTGTTTCTTGCCCCAGATGCCAGGTGCCCTCTAGGAAGGCTAAATTTGGATAAATGCAAACAATTCCAAACAGTAGAGAGCAAAAATTATATATATATATATATATATATATATATATATATATATATACATATATATATATATATATATATATATATATATATATATATATATATAAACAAATACACCATAATAATTTCCCCCAGCTAGCTAAAAGAGGGATAAATACCCTAGGAATACCACAGAGGGGAAGGAGGGTGGGTAATCCTGACTGCAGATGCATACCTATCGGACATCTACATTTATGGTAGGTACAAAACTGTACTATGTCCTTCAAGGATGCATCTGCAGTCCTAACATATGGGTAGAATACCATAGCCAAACTGGGGGAGGAGGCACTAAGATAAAGATGGTGTAGTCAAGATCCCTTGCAACACAGCAGTTGCAAAACTTGCTCGGGATCTGGAGTATAAAGGAAGGTTATAATGCTTGGCAAATGTATGCACGGAGCTCCAAGTAGCAGCTTCTAAAATGTCTTTGGTAGCCACTCCTCGTAGGAAAGCTGTAGTGGTGGCTGTAGCTCTTGTGGAATGAGGTCTGATATTTTCAGGAGTTGTCTTTCCATGAAAAGAGTAGCAAAATCGGATGCAATTTCCTATCCATTTTGAGATTGTCCGTTTTGAAATTGCTTTTCCTTGCATTCCTGTTGCATATGCTACCAGAAGTTGGTCAGTTTTTCTGTTGGTCTTAGTTCTGTCCAGATAGTAGCGTAATTGTCTGTGCACATCCATGGTATGTAGCAGTCTTTCCCCCCTGTTCTGTGGGTTGGGGAAGAATGTAGGTAAATGAATCGCTTGGTTCAATGATACTCTGGAAACCACTTTTGGCATAAAGGTAGGGTTGGTTCTCAGAGACACTCTATCCTGATGGAAGATAAGGAAGGGCTGTACTGCCATTAATGCCTGTAATTCAGATACCCTTCTTGCTGAAGTGATTGCTAGCAGGAAAGCAGTTTTCCAAGACAAGAAATGTAAATCTGCTGTTGCTGCTGGTTCAAAAGGGGGAAGTGTTAACTTTTCCAGCACAAAGTTGAGATCCCATGTAGGTAAAGGTGGTTTCCTTGGAGGCTTTACGTTTTTGATTCCTGTCAAGAACTGTCTGAGTAGAGGATGAGAGAAGACAAGAGGATCCATGTTGTATTCTGCTGAGATTGCGGATGCATGAATCTTAATGGAGGAGTAGGACAGGCCATTGTGGAACAGTTCTGCTAAGTATTCCAGGATGTGTGCTATGTTTGCCAATGAGACATTTTCTCCCTTTGCTGCACTCCAAATGAGGTATCTTTTCCATTTGGCTGAATAAGTTTTCCTTGTGGAGGGTCTGCGAGCCTCCAGAATAATGTCCTTAACCCTCTGAGATAAACCTGGGTTATTTTGTTTTATGCAATATTCCAAGCAGCTAGCTGCAGTGTTTTCAAGTTTGGATGTAGGATCTTGTAGTTGTTCTGTGTTAGAAGTAAGGGACATAGAGGTAGAGGCCATGCGTGTGTCCGGGACATGCTTCTCAGTAGCGGGTACCAATGTTGCCTCGGCCAGTCTGGAGCTATCAGGATTACCCTTGGCTGATGCTCTTTGATCTTCAGTAGTACTTTGTACATCAAAGGAAGAGGTGGGAATGCATATGCGGTCAGGTTTTTCCAGCTGAAGGAAAGGGAGTCCACTCTCCAAGCAAGTGGGTGGTATGCTCTTGTGCAGAATTTCTTCAATTGGTGGTTGTGTGAGGAGGCGAACAGGTCTATCTCTGGTAGTCCCCATTTCTTTGTTATGGTTTTGAAGATATCTGGATGCAGCATCCATTCATGAGCATCCGTGGTAGTTCTGCTTAAGGTGTCTGCTAGTGAATTTTCTTTTCCTGGTACAAATCTGGCCTGAAGTTGAATGTTGAGATTCAGGGCCACATTCCACAGGTCCATTGCCATCCGGCATAGAGGATATGAGTGTGTACCTCCCTGTTTGTTGATGTACCACATGACTGTGGTATTGTCCGTCCTTATCAGCAGGTGACCTTGTTGAAGGAATGGTCAGAATGCCTGGATTGCATGTTTCACTGCCAGCATCTCCTTTAGATTTATGTGTAGATTCAGCTGGTCTTGGGTCCATAGGCCTTGTATGCACTTGTCCACCATGTGTGGGCCCCAGCCTAGGTCTGAGGCGTCCGTGGTGATGGTCTGGATTGGATGAGGTTTGTGGAAAGGCAGTCCTCTGTTCAACTGACAGGCCTGAGCCCACCACTGGAATTCTTGCTTCAGGCATGGAATTATTGGAATCTGGGCTTCTAAACTGTGCTTGTGTTGAGACCATACATTCCTTAGGTACCATTGCAACTTTCTCATATGCAGCCTGGCATGTGGAATCAATATTATGCAGGATGCCATGTAACCCAGGGCTTGCAGGACTTTCCTTGCAGTAAGCTGAGTTTGTGTTGCTAATGTCATGAAATATACTGGTAGTTGCTTTTGTTTTTCTTCTGTGAGAAAAGCCATCTGAGTTGATGTATCCAGTTCTGCACCCAAGAATGTTATCCTTTGGGATGGTACTAGTCTTGATTTTTGCATGTTGACAGTGTATCCCAAGGCTTGCAACAGTTGTATGACCTTTTCCAAATCTTTTGTTAATTTTGCCTTGATGTCCGCTTGTATTAGGCAGTCGTCCAGGTATGGGTAAATTTGAATTCCCTGAAGCCTGCAATGAGCAATTACTGATGCCAGGCATTTCGTGAATACTCTGGGCGCAGTAGATAAGCCAAAGGGTAATGCTAAGAATTGATAATGCTCTGATCCTGCAAGAAATCTGAGGTGTCTTCTGCAATCTGGTCGTATAGGGACGTGCAGGTATGCCTCCTTGAGATCTAGAGTCACCAGCCAAGACTCCTTGCCCAGCATGGGAAGAAGTTGCTGGAGGGTCAGCATTTTGAATTTTGGAACAATGAGGTATGTGTTCAGAGTGGACAAGTCGAGAATAGGTCTCCATTGATTTTCTTTTCTTGGTACAAGGAAAAGCCTGGAGTAAAATCCTTGGCCTTGTTCCATAGGCGGTATCTTTTCTATAGCTCTCATCCTTAGTAAGTTGTTGATTTGTCTTAGAGCGTCTGTTTTTTGGCTTGGTGGTAGGTTTGGCATTCCTCTCTTTTTTGGTAGAGTGTGGAAGTGAAACCTGTAGCCTTTGTCTATTGTTAAGTCCATTTGTCTCCTGTAATGTAATGCCAGTTGTGGGAAAATAAAGCTAGTTTTCCGCCCAAGGGTGCTTCCAGTTGTTCCCTGGTAGGCGGAATCAGAGCCAAGTCATTGTGTCTGCCCTGTGGAAGTGGTTGTAGTTGAATCTGTGGCAGTACTTCTCTGGTTGGTAGGTTGCCACTGACGTCCCCTGTAGCCACCCCTGGATTGACCTCTGCCTCTTGGGCGTCTATTTCTGCCTCTCTGTGCTCTGGAGGTGTCTGGAAAGGACCAATTCTTCGAAGGCCAATTTCTGCTAAACCTCGGAGGTTGGACCTGTAAGAAATCCTTGACTGTTTGGACAGATTTTGCTTTTTCCTCCACCTTCTTTAGAACCACCTGTGCAGGGGAGCCAAACAAACTTTGTTTCTCCATAGGAGCATCTAGGAGTTTTGACTTAACATGGTCTGGTAAGGATTGTTCTTTTAACCAGGCATGCCTTCGAATCACTGTTCCAGTCATAGCTGATCTAAAGGAAGCCTCCAGTGCATCACAGCCACATTTTAAGAAATGGTTACTGACCTGCTGAGAGTTATGTACCAAATCCTGAAGGGTCTTGCGGTCTATAGGTTCAGGAGAGGACAGTTTTTTATTTAGCTGGTCTAACAAAAATTCCTGGTACTGAATCATGTGAAATTGACAGTTTAAGGCCCTGGCCGAAAGAGTAGCAGAAGTATAAACCTTTTTACCCCATCTCTCTAATGCTCTAGATTCCCTTTCAGAGGAGAGAGGATTTTTGGCAGAAGCAGCTGCCACAGCTTCAGGGCCCGGTGAAATGGTTTCAGGATCTGCAACAGGAGCCTTATACAAATGGTAGTGTGTCTGGGACCCTGTAATATCTGTCAGGCAGGGGCAGTACAGGCATCATTATATGCATCAACAACTGTTAGTACTGGAGGAATGGCTAAAGGCCTATGCTGTGGTAAGTGTAAGAAAGTCCTTAGCCTTTTCCTTGAATCTGAAAAATCCTGGCCCTGCCATTGAAAGTGTTCCCTCATAGCATGTAAGGTTTTCCCAAAAGAAAATTCTTCAGGAGGAGAGGCAGAAGGAATGGAGTCTTCTGCATCGGAATCCTCATAAGGAGAATATGGGCCTTCCTGAGGGTCTGAGATAACTGAGTCATCCGAGGTATAGTCTGTAGAAACAGGTTCCGGGGGTTCAGTCCTAGGCCTCTTATCTGGAGAGGGTTGAGAGGCCCTGTCTGGGTGAGGTTGGGATCCCCTGATCTAAGAAATGAGATCCTCAGCCAGGCTGAGCATTTGAGAACTAGAGGTAGGCCTGTGTGAGGGAGTTTTAGCAGGTAAGGCCTTAGAAGATTTAGCTGCTTTAGCCCTGGAAAAAGCCTTGATAGACATAGATGCAGGGGGTCTAGCAGCCCCACGTGCAGGGGTAGATATGTCTAAAGGAATAGTATCTGACAAATCCTGGGTGCTAGCTTCTGTAGGGGCAATTTCAGTAGCCGATTCAACCATGCTCTGTGAAGCCTCGGCTATCGGAGGCCTGCTTTCGGCCGAAGAACCGAGTACTCTGTTTCAGCCGAAACAGAGACACTCGCGGTTGGCCTAACCGTGGTTTCAGCCGAAACCGCGGACCGCGAGTGTCGGTCCTTTTCCTTGCGCTTTTTAGCTAATTGTGTAGTCGGAGTCTCCGACGGCATTTTGTATGCAAAAGCGGGACCAAAAAACTCCTCTGCAAACTCCGACCGACATCTAAGCGTCCGTCGGTTGAAGGAAGCACAGGCTAAACAAGCTGATACGTCGTGGTCCGGGCCTAAACAAGGAAGGCAGTAAGAGTGGAAATCCTTATGAGGTATTTGTTTCCCACAAGTTAAACAATTATTTACTTTGTCTGACATCGGCTGAGGCAAGAAAGAGTCCCCAACGGGGTACTTAGCTTTTTAGAAGTCTTCGGTAGTAGAAATCTCTGGATTGTTTTTTGGAGCTTTTCTCCCCAGGACTCCATTGAAAACGGGTTCTTTTTGGCCCAATGGACTATCCTGGTAAACCAACTGCAAATAAAATAAATAAATAAATAAAATCTGACCGACCGGCACTTGCGAACAGCTTCTGCTTCGGGCACCGCGCGGCAAGAAAGACTGAGGAAAATGGCGTCGGCTGATGCCTTTATACCACAGCAGCTATGACGTCGGGTGAAGTGCGACATCAGCCGAGGCCAGACCCAGACTTTGGAATCCGGCCGACCGAAGGGCTGCCTGAGGCAGGACAACCCATATGTTAGGACTGCAGATGCATCCTTGAAGGACATCACAGTAATCACAGTCAGCCCACACACACACTCAACTTATACCTATAAAAAGTTAAGAGGACTGACTAAAACACCACACACAGACACTCTAAGGTGTGGGGGAAACTAAGGTAAAGCCCGTAGGCCCAATGATAAAAATAAACTAAAAAGAAGGGAAGCAGGGCTACAAAAGGGCTGTAATCAATAAAACTATCGATAGGGACCTAAAATAGGAAAACTATCTGGAAAACTACCTGAAATACAGTACTATAAAAACAAATTCTCTTTTACTGACCTGAGCCGGTAAAAAAAAGGAAACCTCGCAGCGAAGCGGCAAACGAGATCTGGGGAGTTAGCGCATGGTATTGTGGGTTATAGGGCTGCCTCGAGCCGGTAAAAATAGCTCTCGAGCTATAGTATAGGCCGAATCGGAGCCAAGGATCGGCTCCGAACCCATCCAGCAAGAATGAAGGTGAGAATGACAACTTAACATAGGATGGTTAACAGAGAGCATATCCATTTATTTAGAAAAGCAATTAAGACCGATTGTTGATTCAACACCTTCCATCCTTAGAGATACTCAACAGTTTCTAGAAACTTTATCACTGTTGAACACAAATGGGCATTTGACAGAGACTGATTTCTTAGTAACTTTAGATGTGAAGTCCCTATTTACTAGTATACCTAATGATATAGGCATTGATTATTTAAGGTTATACTTAATACAGAAAGAGCTTCCTAGAGATCTAGTGATAAGGATTACTAAGCTGATAGAACTGGTCCTTAATAATAATGCTTTTACATTTGATGGTAAATATTTTTTACAAACTACAGGCGTGGCGATGGGCACACCATGTGCCAATTCCTATGCAAACTTGGTACTTGCATACTGGGAACATACTTATATTCTTGACCATACATTCTTTTCACAATATATTAAATATTACAAGAGATTCGTGGATGACCTCTTCCTCATTTGGAGAGGAGACCTAAACACCTTGAAAAATTTCTTCTCCTACATTAATGAAACCACAAGTTTTCTAACATTAACCAGTAAGTTTTCCAGGGACTCCATGGAGTTCCTAGATGTATTACTGACAAAGGAACGAGATGTGATACATACAATGGTATATAGGAAACCTTGTAGAAGAAATGCTTTTTTACACAGGAATAGTATGCATCCACCTCACATACACAGGAATGTAGTTAAAAATCAGGCACTAAGGTGTTCAAGATTTACCAGCAGAAAGGAAGATTATAGCATAGCTATTGAAGGTATAAAGAGAGACCTTTCTGTGAGAGGATATCACAAAAAGGAATTGGAGACATTACATCAAGTTGATAGAGTAATTAGTGGGGATCCCTATATTAATAGGAATAATCCCCCAAATGAGAATGAGACAGTCCATAGAATGTGTAGAAATACTACTAAAAAGAACAGAGTTGCTATCCCGTTTACACACCATAATAAGATAATAACAAACGTTATTAAAAAGAATTGGGGAATTTTGACACTAGATGAAGGGATCAGTAAGTTGGGTAGGCCAAGAACGACACCACACACAGGTTTAAGTTCTTGGTCTTAGAACTCACACACACTACTAAGACTGGGGAATGTAAATAATTTTACCGAGAAAGAAGAGAATAGGTGGATTATCAGGCTACAGGCAGACAATGGACATGGTCTCAATGACAGGGTTTCTCTGAAACCATTCTTAAAAGATAGACCCCTAAGACATTAGTTCTGTTTCAACAAATTTGTTTTTAAATTATTACTGTCATCATTTCTAAGTGTTTTTATACACATTATTTTTAAGTGCTTCTTGCACACACGTCTTTTACATGTATATTTTTTATTATCTTTTGTTTTTTTATATAGTCATTATTTACACTTTTATATTTAAATTCATGCACTTTTACGTGGGTTTTTGTAGATTTTAGTCTTACCTAGTTAGATATATATTTTTAGTAAGGCTTGTATTTATGTTAATTAGCTAAGTGCTTTTATTGGCTGACAATGAGACAATTAGGACTATTTAATGTTTCTTTGTGCAAATGATTTTATTAAAGTCTGAAGAAGCGTCCTGTGTGACGTGAAAGCGCTTACTGGTAATAAAGATTTTATGAGCTATAGAAGGTTTGCTTCGATAGTCGTGGTGTGCCTTTCATTCTGTTTGTTTGATATATTCCTGTGGATTTTTGTGTGAAGGCACTTCACCCCTACGGTGTATTCTCTTTCGACTATAACAGGTTTGGAGTAATTGTTTTAGGGCTGGGGTTCTGTATGTTTGGTATACAAGTTGGTGGGTAAAGACAAGTTGGGTATAGGTTAGCTGTGAGAGTTCTAGCCATTTTATTTGTTGCAGGGCAGAGTAGTGGGGGGACCTATTATGGGGAGCTAGTGGTGAACTTGGCTATTTTCTTGTAGGCGGATTCAAGTTTGGTAAGGTCAGTTTTGTTAAGGTTTGTAAAGATGGGAGAAGCATAGAGAAGAGTAGATATGAGAGGAGTCCTGGCAATGTTTAGTCTAGATTGGCTAATTAGGAAAGGATTAATTTGGTAGAGCGCCTAGTTTGATGTGTGTTTTTTTAATGGTTTGAGAGAGGTGTAGGTGTAGATTTTAAAAGTGTTTGGGGGACTGGATGTTTAGGTGGGGAGAAAGAGCATTAGTTTGGTCTTGTTTGGGTTCATTATGAGGTCTGCGTTAGTTAGCCAGGATTCTACTTTTAGGAAGGACTGTTGTGTTATATAGTACAGTTTTGTACCTACCATAAATGTAGATGTTCGAGTTTAGACACTGCTGCAGTCATTACACAAGGGTTATCCTGCAATCAGGCTGTTCCCCAGTCGGCCTGAGTTCCAAAGTCTTGGTCCAGCATCGGTTGCTGTCGCCTCCTCCCTGATGTCAGTGTGACAGGGGTATACAAGATGTAGCCAACGCCATTTTCTTCAGTTTTGCCCCAGATGTCAGGTGCCTGTAAATATGTAGGAAAGCCCAATTGCTAATAAAACATACATAAGAAAAGCAAAAACAACTTACAGCTACCAGCAAATACTCCCCATAGGTAGTAAGGGTAGAAGACATAGGTACGTACCAGCCAGTAAGAGAGTAAGGAGGGAGGGTAACCTGGACTGCAGCAGTGTCTACACTCGTACATCTACACTTATGGTAGGTACAAAACTGTACTATGTTCATCGTGTTACATTGCTGGAGTCATTACACTTGGGTAAAATCCCAAAGCTGAGGAGGGGTGGCTGGTCCTATAAGGCATTAGGGGTGGCTATAAGGCCCTGCAGCACTGCAGTGGCGAAGCCAGCTCTGGATTTACAGTATAGAGGCAGATGGTAATGCTTGGTGAAGGTGTGTACAGAACTCCAAGTTGCTGCTTCCAAAATATCCTTGGTAGGTACTTCCCTGAGGTAGGCAGTTGAAGTGGCTGTTGCCCTGGTGGAGTGAGATCTAATGCTGCTAGGTTCAGGTTTTCCATGGTATGTGTAGCAGAAACGTATACAATGACCTATCCATTTTGAAATAGTCGGTTTTGAAATGGCTTTTCCCTGTGCTCCTGCAGCATACGCTACCAATAATTGCTCAGATTTTCTGAAAGCTTTGGTTTTGTCCAAGTAGAAGCGTAACTGCCTGTGAATGTCCAAAGAATGCAGTAGTCTCTCCCCTTTATTCTGTGGTTTAGGATAAAAAGTTGGCAGGTGAATAGTTTGGTATAGAGCCACACTGGATACCACCTTCGGCATAAATGTAGGGTTAGTTCGTAAAAACACCCTGTCCTGGTGGAAAATGAGGAAAGGTTCCACTGTCATTAGTGCCTGTAATTCTGAAACTTTTCGTGCTGAGGTTATTGCCAGGAGCAGAGCAGTTTTCCAAAAGATATATTTTAATTCTGCTGTGTTGGCTTGCTGAAAAGGAGGTAAAGTTAGCTTCTCCAAAACAAAGCTGAGGTCCCAAGTTGGAGTAGGTGCTCTACGGGGCGGTCTTATGTTTTTAGCCCCTCTGAGGTACTTTTTTAACAGAGGATTAGAGAAAATTGGTGGATCAGTGTTGTAATGAGCAGAGATGGCAGAGGCGTGGATCTTGATGGATGAGGAGAGTCCTTTGTCCAGCATCTCAGTTAAGTATTGTAGTATCTGAGGAATGTTTGGGACAAGAGGGTCAAGGCTGTGAGCTTGGTTCCAGGCACAGAATCTCTTCCATTTATCCGAATAGGCTTTCCTGGTACTAGGCCTTCTGGCCTCCAGAATGGCATCCATAATAGCTTTGGAGAGAGGCATTGCATGCTTGACTAAGGAATCTTCCATGCAGCTAGGTTTAAGGTCTTTAGCTGGCTGTGTAGTATTTGTTTGTTGTGCTGAGTCAGCAGATGTGGGATATGAGGCAAAATCCAGGGTGGTTCTTGTACTAAGCTCCTTAAGATTGGGTACCAATGCTGGCGTGGCCAGTCTGGTGCAATCAGGATCATCTTTGGCTCTTCCTCTGCCTGGCTTTTATGAGTACCTTTGGCAGGAGAGGTAATGGCGGGAAAGCGTATACTTGTAGGTTCTCCCAGCTGAATGAGAGGGCATCCACTTTCCATGCTTGTGAATGGTAACTCCTTGTGCAGAATTTTTGTAGCTGGCAGTTTATTGGGGATGCAAACATATCTATGTCCGGGCTCCACCATTTCTGTGTTATCATTCTGAATATTTGTGGATTCAACACCCATTCGTGGGGATCCATGATGTTTCTGCTCAAGTCGTCTGCCAGTGTGTTTTTGTCTACTGGCAGGAACTGTGCTTGCAGATGAACTTGAAGGTTTATAGCTGTGTTCAACAAGGTCATAGCGTGTCTGCATAGGGGGTAGGAGTGAGTGCCCCCTTGCTTGTTTATGAACCACATAACTGTGGTGCTGTCTGTCTTTAGTAGTAGTGGTCCTGGATGCAGCAAGTCCTTGAAAGCTATAAGCAATTTTGTACAGCTAGCATCTCTTTTTGATTGATGTGAAGATGCCTTTGTTCTGCGGGCCACGTGCCCTGAATACATTTGCCTGCCATGTGTGCTCCCCAGGCATAATCCGATGCATCTGCTGTCAGTGTTTGCCTGGCTGTGGGTTGTGGAAAAGGCTGTCCCTTGTTGAGTTGACAAGCTTGAGCCCACCATTGAAACTCCTGTAAAAGGCAAGGGATTAGTGGTATAACTGTTTCCAAACTTTGACAGTGTTGAGACCATACATTCTTTAGGTACCATTGTAGTTTCCTCATATGCAGTCTGGCATATGGAATTAGTAATATGCAAGATGCCATGTAACCCAAGGCCTGCAGAATGTTTCTTGCAGGGAGTTGGGTCTTTGTTGCCATCAACTGAAAGTATTATCAGTTGTCCTTATTTGTCTGGCATGAGATAAGCCATCTGGGCCATTGCGTTCAAGCTGGCACCCAGGAATATAATCTCTTGTGAGGGCACTAGTTTTGATTTCTTTTCGTTTACTGTGTACCCCAGGCAACTTAACTTTTTTACAAACGCCAGATGCTTTTGTAGAATATCCTTGCTCTCTGCTTGAATCAGGCAGTCATCCAGGTACGGATAAATTTGAATTCCTTTCTGTCTGCAAAATGCAATTACTAGTGCCAGGCACTTTGTGAAGACCCTGGGCGCAGTAGATAAGCCAAAGGGCAGTGCAGAGAATTGGTAGTGCATTGAACCCAGTATGAATATGAGGTATCTTCTGCAGTTTTGTCTGATAGGGACATGCAGGTATGCCTCTGAGATCCAAAGTCACGAGCCAAGCTTTCTTGCCCAGCATGGGAAGAAGCTGCTGTAATGTCAACATTTTGAATTTCGGAACATCCAGGCAAGTGTTTAGAGATGAAAGATCCAGAATGGGCCTCCAGGCTTTGTCCTTTCTGGGTACCAGAAAGGGTCTTGAGTAAAATCATTGTCCTTGCTCCTGTGATGGTACCTTTTGAATAGCTATCATATCCATGAGTGCTGTAATTTGTTTTTGAGCCTCTGCCCATTGATTTGGTGGCAGATTTGGCATTCCTTTTAACCTTGGCAGAGTGTGGAAGTGGAAACTGTAACCTTGAAATACAATGTTGAGAACCCATTTGTCTTTGGTGATCATTTGCCAGTTGTGGTAGAAGAGTGTCAGTTTTCCTCCCAAGGGGGCTGCCAAGAAGGATTTGTTTGGCAGCTGTAGTGGGAAGTCATTGGAGCTGTTTTTCTATACGGTTGGGGCCTGTCTTCCCCTTCTTTCTGGTCTGATGCAACCCATTGTCGAGGCCTGTAAGTACCTTGTGTTTAACCTCTACCTCTTGGACGTCTGTATCTTCCCCTTTGAGTTCTGTCTGTAATTGGAAAGGACCAATTCTTAGTTGTCCAGTTTCTGCTAAATCTAGGAGGCTGAACCTGTAAGAAATCCTTCACCGTTTGCATAGATTTTGCCTTATCCTCCATTTTATTTAGTACCTCTTCTGCCTTAACTCCAAATAACACATCCTGCTGCAAAGGTGCATCCAATAATTTTGCTTTAACATGATCTGGTAACGTATGTTCTTTTAACCAAGCATGTCTTCTAATGACAGAGCCTGTAACTGCTGCTCTAGAGAATCAAAACCACATTGCAAAGTATGCTTTCCCACTTGTTCACCTGCATGCAATAAATCCTGCATTTCTTTAAAATTAGGAGTATCTGATTCTGGAAACATTTTTTGTTTTAACTGAGACAGTAAAAATTGCTGATATTTTAGCATGTGAAACTGGTAATTTAAGGCTCTCACTGCTAAAGTTGCAGACGTATACACTTTCTTTCCCCATCCGTCTAATGCTCTGTAATCTCTGTCAGAGGGAACTGGATTCTTGGCTGATGAGGCCTCATATCCTTTGGGTCCCTGAGAAATAGTTTCAGGGTCAACTACAGGGCTTTTATACAGAAATTTATGTGAGTCGGACTCTGTAGTATCTGTCAGGTTTAACAGGGGCTGGAGGTAAGGAATCAGGATTTATGCTGGATTCAGTATACACATCATCCAGAATATCTAACACTGGCGGAATAGCAAGGGGTCTGTGTTGAGGTAATAAAAGGAAGTCTCTGAGCCTCTTCTTGGATTCTGTATAATCCTGGCCTTCCCAGTGGAAATGCTCCCTCATGGTATATAGGGTTTCCTCAAAGGAGTAGTCCTCAGGCAGTGAGGCTGATGGAATACAATCCCCAGCATCAGAATCCTCATAAGGGGGTAAAGAGTATCCTAGGTCTGAGGATGAATCAGAAGAGATGGACACCTGTTCGGATGAGTCATAGTCTGCATCCTGTCTAGGCCTTTTATCAGGAGGGGAATGGGACCCCCTGATCAGAGTGATTAGGTCTTTGGCCATTTTGAGCATTTGTTTTAGGCATGGAGGCCTGTCCTGGAGAATGCTGTATTTGTTTCTTTGACTTTAAAGGAGGCTTAGACTTAGCTGAGGGTTTAATGCTTAACTGAGTAGGTCTGAAGACACCCTCTGTAACTGTGGGTTGCTCAGCTACTCCGGATCCCTCTGAAAGGTTAGTCTCGGTAGGCTGAAGAACTTGTGTGTCCGAAGGCACAGCCATTTGCACGTGGGAGTCAGAGGTGGCTTGTGGTTCTACAGAAGCGGTAGTCAGGGGCTGCAAAGGGGCCTCGCTGAAAACCAGAGACTGGCCTAGAAGAGGCTTCGTTGTCAGTTTTGGGCCTCAGATGCCTATCCTTGTTTTTGCGCTTTTTGTGTATTCCGGTCATCGATAGTTCCGACGGCATGGTATAATTGAATTTTCTACCAAATTAATGTCGGGCAAAATCAAACAGACGTTTAATAGTGCGCTTGTTAAACCTAGCACAAAACCAATAACCAGTGACGTCGTGGTCAGGGCCCAGGCATGGGATACAATAGGGATGGAAATCCTTATGAGGTATTAGCTTCCCACAAGAAATACAGTTAACTTTTACTGACATTGGTCTGAAGCAAGAAAAACTTTCCCCAACGGGGTACTTAGCTTTGCAGAAGACTTTGGTTCTGGTTTCGGAATGAAAATCTCAAGAGATGGCCGACCGACACTTGCGAACTGCTTTTGCTTCGGGCACCGGGCGGCAAGAAAGACTGAAGAAAATGGCGTCTGCTGCATCTTGTATACCCCTGGCGCACTGACGTCAGGGAAGAGGCGACAACAACCGACACCAGACCAGGACTTTGGAATTCAGGCCGACTGCGGGTAGCCTGCCAGCAGGATAACCCAAGTGTAATGACTGCAACAGTGAAACACGATGAACATCTTCTGTATATTCCTATCATCAGCTTTCGACAGACTCTGATAATCAGAAAGCTGAAGGATAAAGCCACTGATTGTGGTCAAGATGTAATTTCATGCTTCTCTTGTGAGAAGGGTGAGCAGAGACTTGGGCTGGCTGGCTCTGGAAGAAATAATGGGGTGAGATGGAAAACAGATCCGGAGGACCCCTGAAGTAGGTGGATCCTTGCAATTAAGGGTATTCAGAGCTGGGCTGGACTGGTCAGATGGGTTTGGAGACCTATTCCTGTTATTTTCACCTCTTTTTTACCCTGCTCTCTCTATATACTTTTTCTTTTCCCTTTTTCTTCTTCTCCTTGCCCTTGGTAACTTTCATCTTGTCCTACTTAGATGGAAAATTTCC
This sequence comes from Protopterus annectens, assembly GCF_019279795.1. Taxonomy (NCBI): domain Eukaryota; kingdom Metazoa; phylum Chordata; order Ceratodontiformes; family Protopteridae; genus Protopterus; species Protopterus annectens. The sequence goes on from NC_056735.1 coordinate 1,416,926,421, forward strand.
TGGAGTCAAAGGTGCCAGATCTTCCTGCTTTGGCGGATAGAAAGCCCTTTAAATCTAAGTTGCCTCAACATCCTTATAAAAGCCTTGGCTCAAAATAATGGACACTCTTCACAATCTGTATCTAAATCTGCAACTCCTAAACAATAAACACAAAGGGAGAGAGGGCCTTGTGGCAGAATCATGTGTCTGCAAGCTGTACACTTCTTAAAGCCAGTGGCCTTGTCAGACACAATTTTAACAAACGAGCACAACCACACACACACCAGCAACAAAAAAAAAAGTTAAAGCCTAGACCATAAAAACCTAGACCAAAAAACTAAGATACAGTCATAGGTTCATAGGTTAGTACTAAGCTAACTGCCCTTGCGAGCCATTTTAAGCCTAGCCAATTATCCCTTGTGAGACTCGAACCCTGTACCTTGTGTTTGCAAGACAAACACCTTAACCATTAGGCCACCCTCCCAGCACAAGCATACACAGATACAGACAGCAAAAGAATTATTAATTTTTTTTTTTTTTTTTTTTTTTAAAGACAGGAAAGGCAGAAAAGGAAACAAGTTTTTCAAAAACAGATCAAGAGGACTGGATCCCAGTCTTCTTCTTTTGGCTTTTCCTGGTTAGGGGTCGCCACAGCAGAACTCCAGTCCACTAAATACTGGCAGTAGATTTTTACGGTGCCAAGGTGCCAACCCAATGCCCAGCCTTCAACGAAGGCACGCCTATTCACTCATGTCTTTCAAAACGCCACTCGACCACGGGGAGGACATGCAGACTCCACACAGAAGGCACTCAAGCCGAGAATCAAACAGGAGAACCTCTTGCTGTGAGGTGACAACGCTACCGTTGCACCACTGCAGCTAAGAGGACTGGATCCATATCTGCTATTTATCTCTTCAGATTTGGTGATTTTACTGGGATTTAAGAGGACTGGATGCCAGTAAAATTACCAAATCTGAAGAGATAAAAAATAGCAGATGTGTATTAAAAATAACTTTGGAAAATAAAAAAAATATCACTTATCAAACGAGCAGCTCAGAGCCCTCGAATCATGTGTCTTGACTGATAAAGCTGCAAATGAGATCAGAGGAAGTTGGGGGACCAAAGAGAAATACGGGTAGGGGAAGAGTTACAGCCATAGATTCAAGCTCTTAATAAAAACACCAAGGTCAGATTCAAATATAATAACTCAATTGTTGAAATGGATGGAAGACAATGTTGGATATGCACTTCCACACTACAACCTACATCATCATCTTCAACTGAAACTGTTGGGAGTCCTTAACAAAAATTGTTGGAGTCGCAGTCCTACTTCAGAGATGACAAATCAGGCCTCCATCAGTTGCACACGGGCTGAGCATTTGTGGAAGCTAAACCCTGTATGCCTGTCTGTCTGGGTGCACCAATTTATGTTAGCATGTCAGCCTCCAAATGAGGTATCAGTGGGCTATGGACAAGTATATGCTTAGTGCAAGTAATGCAAAACTTTGCAACTCACCAAAAACAGCATTCCTCAGACTGAGGTAGAGTATTTGACTCCAGACGCGCGACTCCTGCATCCTTTTTTGCTTTCTCTTTACGTTTCTTCTTGTATGCAACACTGAAGGAAGATGATCCAGTGGATTTCACAGTGGAGGAAATGAAGGCCTCAGGTTTCATAACAGGGAGGTATTGTTACATGGAATACTCCAATCACTTTCAGGGTAAAACCCCGACAGACAACTCCTGAACACTGTACTACAGACCTATGCAAAAGATGTAGCTGGTATGGTAACCTCCATGGATAATCTACCCGGCATAAGACAACCCTTCACACCAGACACAAGCCCTGACACACCATTACGTCAATAATACATGGAGCAGTAAAAGCTGACAAAAGTTCACAAGGAAAAAATATTTCCTCAACAGCATACCTATCTGACTTCAGAAGCAGGCAGAACCACACCAGGAAGACAGTAACTTTTCTTGACACTAGACTCTTAATGTAGAAGTATCAAACTGCAGCAAGAAAGTTTTTAGATGGTGTAAGCAGACATCAACTTTATTCTAGGTGTGGCTTGGCATCCCACAGGACATGCACTGTGCTTGAGGAAAAAAGTTCTGCGCTCTAGATGTCAGGCCAGAAAGGCAATACCTGCAGCCAAGTCCTAGTATTTGAGACTGCTGCAAAAGTGAGCTAAACAAAGAAAATCTACTGCTAAAGTATAAAGAAATAGCGAAAGAAAGAAGGAATATGAGTACAAAGGGCCAAGGCAAAAAGTCTATCAAAAAGACCAATTAAGCATTGCAAGCAGCTACTCCTAAAGAGGACTGAACTAGAGCTCAGGAAGAGCAAAAGGAAAGAATGGCAAATAATGCACAGACTACAAACTGTCCCATCACCCAGGTGGGAGCAAAAGTCAAACCCCATTTCCAAAGCAGAAGGACACAGGCTACCAGTTTTTTCCAATTCACACGTTGGCAGAATCCCATCCAAAACGCACACAACTCTCTCAACAATGAGACATGATTCAGACTTCCTGGATTCTGCCAAAGCAAAGAATCAGGAGGCAAAAAGGCCTGCTAAGGGACAAGCCCCACCCAGGAGAGGGAAAGACAAAAAAAAAAAAAAAAACAGCTATTCTTACCCATGTGGCTCACACAAAGACTCAGAGACACAGGACACTGGCAGGAGACAGAGCTATAAGAAAACAAGCACTTAAGGATAAACTCCTGGACCAAAGACCTCAGCGAAGATAGGCAAAACTGCCAGCCAAGAAATCTGGGAAAGAACTTTATTAGGAGAGGAACACTGACATTATACAGCTAGTCCTGAAATCGAATACTGCCAGAAACCAAAGACAGGATATTTGCTGGTCCTTCAATGGAATCAAGGCACTGTAGCATGTGACATAACATATCCAATGCCTGCAAAGCCTGACTAGAAGCATCTGGTATCAATCTGCCCTCATGGAAAACTGCTCCTGTTCAATCCCAAATGGAAGACATTACACTAATCTTCTAGTTATTTTTGCAGGACACAACTAGCAGGATCCAGGAAAGGTTAGTGAATAAGAAGACACCCTATCAAAGCAGGGGCACCCTAGTCACACCAAGGGAAATGGCTCATACTATTCAAAAAGCAAGTACTCCACATCAACTATTGGCCACCAAAAGGAGCTAAACATCAAGAACTAATCTGCAGAACAAATTGACACATGGACTAGGCTACTGAACAGCAATTCTGCAATCCCAGCAAGTCAGGCGGGTCAAGAAATCCCCAAGTACAAAGAACCAGCCTAGTGAAAATCCCATCTCCTAAAACCAGACCCTATGAACTCCAGTGTCTACTCACGTCACTAACAAAAGACCAGAGGGGTGTACCCAACCGGTAGGCCACAAGATGAGAGACCACAAGAACAATACAACTATGGGAATGCTGACAAGAAAGACCGGTTTCGGGATGGGGGTTTCAGACAGAGGCAGCCGTTAGCAACTCCACATAGTTAATCTAGCAAAAGAACTGGTGACGAGATCACATAACTCCAGGAAAAAAGCTTCAGATTTACTAAATTCCCAGGTGAAGGAGGGGTGCAGAGATTAAGGGAATGAGGTGACAGTGGATGGAAGGACATGACCCACACAAGAAAAAGTGGCATAAATGGGTCACAAGCACGATGACAATTTCCACAGAATTTAACTTTGAGTAAGACAAGACTTAGGCCACTGACAAGCTCCTCAGCCAAACCTGCAGATAGGACTGCCCAGGTACACAGAGGAATGGGAAACAACAAAGTTGTTAGCAACAGAGGAAAAATGTAGAGCATCAGCCCACAAGTAAGATAAGATCAAACAAGGCTAGTCTTTTTTTTTTTTTTTTCAATCACTTGTGACTTAGCTTAAAAGAACTTAAAAAGCATTGCAAAGCTGAGGGGAGAAAAGCAATTGCAAGCAAAAAATAAATGCATGTAATTTTTTAAGGAAAAATGCAGTTATGTGACGAGTCATGTAGTTTACAATAGTAATTAATTATGGTCGTTTGCCTAGACGTTTTAAGACAAAAAAGTAATGGAAACAAATGCTTATGTATACGCAGCATGTAGTGAAGGAAAGTGTTTGGCAAAAGTTAGACTTGTTTAGAGAAAGAAAGGATATAAATAGTGAAAATGGACTACAGAAAGTCAGAAGATGGAAAATAAATTATATTTAAGCTAATCCTCTCTAAACATGGGTAAAATAAATCATAGTCAAAAGAAAACATTTACATTTAAAACATGGTTGGGTAAGCAAAATCAACATAAGATGCAGTATTGTGGACTTCAAATCAACTGCAATGATGTCTTTACCTTGGCTTCCACAGTCCCTGATCTTGTTCTGGGCTCAGACTACTCAAAGTGATCCTGAAAAGAAAAAAACAGTTATATGGTGACCCATAAAATAAGCATGCATTACTTGTTTTACATATTTTCTGTGCTCCAATTTACATGTCTTTCTGTAGGTGTAAACATCTTGTTTTTATTTTTTCTCAACGTTTTTTTTTTCCATAGAAAATGTCACTGTCCTGTGGGCAAAAAAACAGACCATCAGCTCCCATTGCAAATGAAAAGTACAGTTGTACAAGTTGCACTTACCTTAACAGAAGATGCTTGAATTCCTCATTGATGCAGTGTCCTTTGGTTATATGCGTTGCATCCTGCCCAGGATACAACAGTCTGGCTTCACAAAGCTCTGGTGCCCTTACACACCTACATGACTGATTAGGCTAGCCCCTTTGACAGGAATCAGCAAGAGTGTAGACAATTTCAGGACTTTCTTGTCCATACAAAGAGAGAGAGCTTACTCATCCTGAATTCTAAAAGATACAAACTACAACAAATAATTTTATATCCCAAAGAAAAACTATATACACAAGTAGGAGATGGTGGGTGGGGCTACTGCAGTAGTGAGGAATTTGAACATCTATTTTTATGTTAAGTGCAACTTGCACAACTGTAAAATGCTCAGCAGTCTCACTGCTGCAGCAGCCTTTGGCTATATGAGTTGGTTACAAAAACCTACCCATCCTAGGAAGAGAAATGGTAAGTGTCCAGTGAGCCCCTGGAGAATGGTCCTAGTAAAGCTGGTCTTGAACCTGGATAAGGAATCCAGTTTTTAATGACTGTAAACGTATGCATAAAGAACCATGTTCCCACATATAGAATGCTTCTACAGTCAGACTCTACAAGTATGCCATTATAAAAGCCAAAGCTCTTGTAGAATGTGACTTGATACTGCCTGGAATAGATTTGCCATAGTGGGAAAAACAAAAAGCAATACCTGAAACAACCATCTTGAAACAGTCTGTTTTGTAGTGGGTTGTCCTTGTCCCATCATAAAAAATAAACACCTGATCTGCTTTTCAAAAGAACTTAGTTCTGTCATAAATATTTTTTCTTAATCTTAATGTGACCCTAATTCTATGGAAAACCAGACAGGAGATTCACCAATTTTGACAGCTTGCAAATCAGATACTCTTCTTTCAGATGTCCGGGCAATAAGTACGGTCTTCCATGCGATGAACCTTAAATCAGCCTGATGAGCCAACTGAGAAGGGGACATCATTGACTTTTCCAGCACAAAATTAAGATCACAAGAAGGAGCCACTTGTTGTCTAGGTGGCCTATGAGGCAAAGCTCCCTTTAGAAACAGTTTTACCAAAAACATAGATGAAAAGGGGAAGATATATGGGCAGATATGCTGAAATGGCCACTACATGAAACTTGACAGAGGAGTAAGAAAGGAAGAGGAAAATAAAATCATACAAACACTTGAAAACCAGTGGTACATAAGCTAGTTTTTGGCTAGGAACCAAATAGAAAATCTTTTCCACTTGCTGATATAATAAGAAGTTATGTCTTACCATAACGTTCCATGTTAGTTGTCTTCTTCTCGCCTTCTTTCTTGCTGGATGGGTTCAGAGCCGATCCTCGGCTCCAACTCGGCCTATACTATAGCTCGAGAGCTATTTTTACCGGCTCGAGGCAGCCCTATATCCCACAATACCATGCGCTAACTCCCCAGATCTCGTTTGGAAGCCAAGACATAGTATAAATAATAATATTATAATAATAATATTATAATCCTCTTTTACGAGTACAGATTACCTGCTAGTAACACTAAGGATACAAGGAAAACACGCAACATATTTTATCTCCAGAAATGGAAGGACTCAGAAACCTCGAGTCTATCCAGGCTAGGGGGCAGGAGGGAGGGACGCAAGAAAGAAGGTGAGAAGAAGACAACTAACATGGAACGTTATGGTAAGACATAACTTCTTAATGTTGTCATTCTCGCCTTCATTCTTGCTGGATGGGACAGCGTCCCTAGCATCTTAGTCCTGGGTGGCTCAATGGAACAGACTCCTGAGTACAGTGGAACCAAAATCAGCTCTATTTCTGGAGGCTAAATCAAGCTTGTAATGGGCAATAAAAGGTATGTTTGGACGCCCATGTAACTGCTGCACAAGTGGCATCTAGTGGTAACCTTGCTTGAAACGTCGTTGAAGTTGATAGTGCCCTGGTTGAATGAGCCTTAGGCCTAGAGGGAAGTTGCCTGTGTCTCAACTCATAGACCAAGGTAATAACAGATGTCAGCCATCTGGAAAGAGTAACCTTCGATACCGGAAGCCCTTTCTTACCTGCAGCATAAGAGAGAAAGAGCTGGTCTGACTTTCTGAATTGTTTTGTCCTGTCTAGGTAATACCGTAATTGGCGATGAACATCTAATGAATGTAATTTTTGTTCAGCCCAGTTGGTATAGTCTGGGAAAAAGACAGGCAAATCAATGGAGTGGTTTAGATTTGCTTCCGATAACACTTTTGGTAGGAAGGAAGGGTTTGTTCTGAGAGTTACCCTGTCTTTATGAAATACCAAATAAGGACGACGGACAGACAAGGCTTGAAGTTCTGATACTCTTCTGGCAGATGTTATAGCTACTAAAAACAGCGTTTTCCAAGAAAGAAGTTTGATGGGGCAAGAAGCTGCAGGTTCAAAAGGGGGCAGAATTAGCAAGGTTAGAACTAAATTCAAATCCCATTGTGGGGGTGGATCTTTGACTGGAGGTCTGAGCAAAAAGATGCCCTTGAGAAAGGCTTTACAGAGTTTGTGGGACATAATATTTGCTTCTGAGAGTCCAACATGAAAATTAGCAATGGCCGCTAATTGTAACCTGATAGTGGCCGATGATGACCCTGAATGAAAAAGCTCCGCCAGAAAGTCAAGAACCTCATGAATGGGTGCATGGAAAGGGTCTAAGGACCTAGTTTGTGCCCAGTGTGAAAAACGCTTCCATTTACTCGCATAAGTCTTCCTAGTATTGGACTTATGGGAAGCCAGAATATCACGAACAGGAGGAGAAATAAGGGGAAGCCTGGCTATGGCTGGAAGTGGAGCAACCAAGCTGTGAGGTTGATGGAATGTAGAGACTGATGCAGCTTGCCTGTGAGGTGGGTCAACAGATCCGGAAGGGGTTCCAGATGCCAAGGCTGAACCAGTAGGTATTTGTGCAGGAAAGGGAACCAAACTTGTCGAGGCCAAAACGGGGCAATGAGGATCATTTTGGATCTCAATGCGGTTGCTTTCTGAATTAATTGCGGGATCAATGGAAAGGGAGGAAAGGCATAAAGAAGACCCCGGGGCCAAACGTGAACAAGAGCATCTCTGGGGGGGTTGGCCTGGTAGAGGAAAAAGTGTGAAGAAGTTGAGGCACTTGCTGTTTTGGGGAGTTGCGAAAAGGTCGCAGCAAGGCTGGCCCACTTCCGAAAAATTCCGTCTGCTACCGCTTGATTTAGAGACCACTCGTGAGGCATGAGGATAGTTCTGCTCAATCTGTCTGCTATGACGTTGGACTTTCCGGGGATGTGTGTTGCTATCAGAAACCGTTGAGATGAAATCGCCCATTGCCAAAGTCTGAATGCTTCTCGACAGAGGGGGTAGGATCTTGTTCCGCCCTGCTTGTTTATGCACCACACCACAGACATATTGTCCGTTTGAATTGCTATAGCCCCCATGGGAAGAGAGCTCTGAAGGGCTTGCAACGTCAAAAGCACCGCCCTCATCTACAGGACATTTATGTGCAGGTGGCATTCTGACTGTTGCCAAGTGCCCTGGACCGTCCTGCCCTGATAATGTCCCCCCCACCTGATCAGAGAGGCATCCGTTGTGACAGTGGCAACTGGAGGGGGAAGAACAAAGGGTCTGCCCTGAAAAAGCTGGGGGGAAACCATCCACCAGGAGAGATGTTTCTTGCAAGATGGGGTTATCAAAATGGTGTGGGTCATTGGTAGCTGTTGAAAGGACCACTGAGAAAACAGCATCCACTGAAGGAGCCTCATGTGGAAGCGGGCTAATGGAAGTAGAAGAATCGCCGCCGCCATGAGGCCCAACACTTTCAATACTAGCTTGACTTGGACTTTGTTGGGCTGAACATTCCGCCTTATGTCCGTCACTCTCTGAGGTGGTAATGTTGCAGACATTTCTGTGGTGTTTAATACGGCGCCTATAAAGTTTACACATTGACAAGGAGGACTTTGCAAAATTTATAGAAATACCCAGACTGTTGCAAAGTTGAATAGTGTAATCCCTGGCCATTATGAGATCCTGTTTGGTGGTAGCAGAAATGAGCCAGTCGTCTAAGTATGGAAACACCTGGAATCCTTTCAGTCTCAGGTGAGCCGTGACCACTGCCAAACATTTGGTGAACACCCAGGGGGCTGTGGTTAGACCAAAGGGCAGGGCCCTGAACTGAAAATGACCGACTCCCAGCCGGAAGCAGAGAAACCTCCTGGAGCACCTGTGTATCTTTATATGGTAGTACGCGTCCTGGAGGTCTAACGAACACATCCAGTTGTCTCTGCCCAAAAAGGGCAGAATGGACTGCAGTGTTACCATCCAAAATTTTGTCTTTAGTACAGAGTTGTTTAACCTGCTGAGGTCCAATATGGGTCTCCATTCTCCTGTCTTTTTTGGTACCAAAAAGAATCTGGAGTAGATTCCGGATCCTAGCTGATCTGCTGGAACTGCCTGGATGACTTTTTTCCAACAGCTTTTTTATTTCTAGCTGAGCCTGTCCCCTTTGTGCGGGTGGTACGTCTGGTAGGGGTTTTAGCGGTTGTACCGGAGGGAAAGTGAAAGGGATTTTGTAACCCTCGGATATGATCTTCTTATACCCATGCGTCTTGGGAGAGGGATTGCCGGGCTTCTGGGTACAGAGATAATCTTCCCCCGACTGCCTCCGAAGGCGGACAGTCGGGCAGCTTCTCAGGGATGCTGAAAGGGTTGGTCAGGAAGAGATTCCCTAGAGCCCTGGTTCTGAGGACCCCCTCTGCCCCTGGGGTGGCGTCTGTTACTATTTCCCCCTCTGCCTCTAGGGGGAAATTTACCACGTGCGGCAGGCGTGACTCCCTGAGGTTTGCGGAACCACATCTTTCCTCCCTTCTGTCCCTTAGGATAAGGTCTAGAAGGCGTGGAAAAACGGACTCCCACGGCAGAGAGTCTTACCATCTTGCTCGCATCTGGTGAGGGTATTCTTCACCTGAGGACTGAACAATTCCGAACCGTCAAAGGGGGTGTTGGTGAAGGACGCCTTGAAGGGATCGGCAAAGTTACAGAGTCGCATCCAAGCGTGACATCTCAACGCAACGCCTCTGCCTGCAGCCCTACTCGCTCCATTGGCTGCATAAGAGATCAGCCGCATGGAGGAATTAACAATGGAGTTCAGGGTAGCCAGCTGAGAGTTTATTTTGTCCTTAAACCCCGCAGCAGAAGGATCCTGTACCGTTTCACCCAGCTCTCTGAGCAAGTCTCTCTGAAGGCGGGTGAAATGACAAATAGTTCAGCGATCGGATAGAAAAGGTCGCTGAAGCAAAGGTCCGCTTGCCGTACCTGTCCACGGTCCTGGACTCTTTGTTAGAAGGATGAACAGATACAGAAGGATCAGCCAATTCCTTCTTAGTGGCTGCTGCTACCACCATAGCATCAACTGAAACACCTTTGGTGAGAAAGGATTTGTCATCTGGTGCAGAAATTAATTTAGAAGGCCTCCTAGGGGTAGGTTCCATTGAATCAGGAGCTGCCCACGCCTTTCTAGCCACTACTTCCATTAGTGGTTCGAAAGGGGGAGACACCCAGGAGGTGGAAGGGCGAGATCCAAAGGCGTCAAGGTAAACAGACTTGTCCTCGGAAGGTTTGAGAGTGGACCAATTTCCCCTCTGTCTTAGGATCTCCAGGATGTCTGAAAAGGAGACATCCTCAGAGGGGGATCTGGGGGAACCTTCCGACTCATCCAAGTCGGTGTCCGACGTGACAGACTCGGGGGAGTCTATGTGCTTTCTCTTGCACTTTCTTTTCCTAGGGGATTCCCCTGAAACTTCAGGGGAGCCCTCGGAAGAAGAGGAGACACCCAGGGTGAGTACCCTACGCTTTGGATCTCTGCTGTCAGGTGTAGGAGGATGACCAGAGACCATAACAGGCACTACAGAAGGAGCCGCAGAACTTAACCTTGGAGTGGACACTGGGTCCAGCACACTCCTCATCACCTCGAAGGCTCCCCCATCAGATACCAAAGGTAGCCCCGGCTCCGAAGAGACCGGAACCGGCCCCGGAACTGACAGAGAAGGCTCAGAGAATGATGTCGGGGTCGAACTAACCAGAGCCGAAGCTCCGAGAGGGAGAGCGGGGTCGGACAAGGGTCTGATGCCACTCACCCCCTCGGAGCCGACAATGGAGTCTCGGCGCCCAGACCTCTCCACGGATGGAACCAATGAAGAGGTCGGAGCCGACGACACCGGAGCAGATGGAGGAAGTATCGGCTCCGACGTGGGCAAGGTCACGGTTCCGACAAACTCCGGCTCCGAACTCGAGAGATGAGTCTGAGGAGGAATGGATAGCTGTATCGAAGGAGCCACAGTCTGGTGAGATGGGCTCTGGAGCATTTGGGCTAGCGCCTGAGATTTTATGAGTCTACTGACCACCCTCTCGATGTCGTGGTCGGAGAGCCTGGATGACCTCGATGAATGAGTCCTATGACTCCGCTCCGATAGGAGAGTGGACCTCGGAGCCGATCTGGCAGACTCTAATGAAGGGGACCTAGAGCGCTTGCACGCTGGGGTCGGCTCCGATGATGGTTTCGGAGCGGAAACCACTTTGCTCGCCTCGGAGCAGTCTTGATAATGCCAGCCCTCGGCTCAGAAGCTGGAGCCAAGGGTTTGGCGTTTTTTGACGACTTCCCCGAGCCAGACTTGGACGGGGAGTCATCAGGCTTTAACAAGCCCCTTAGGATGAGCTTGTTACGCCTTTCCTGCAGGACTCTTGAACTAAATCCGTGACAAACGGAACAAGAGTCCTGCAGGTGTAAAGGCCCCAAGCAGTAGACACAAAGTGTGACAGTCTGTCAGACATTTTCTGACAGCACGAGTCACACTTCTTGAATCCCGAAACCTTAAGGTCCTTTGACATCTTGACAAAAAATAAAAAGGAACACAGCCAGTCTCCACACACACACACACACACACACACACACACACACACACACACACACACACACACACACACACACACGCTTATTTAAGTTAAGGGGAACTGACTAAAAACCCACACACACACTGAAAGGGATGGGGAAAACTAAGGAAAAGCCCGTAGGCCCAAGATAAAAAACTAACTAAAGAAGGGGAAAATGGGCTACTGAAAGGGTAAGGCAGTTAAGAAGGGACCTAAAGAAGGGTAACTAACTGGAAAAAAACTACTGAGACTGAATATATATATATATATATGAAAAAAGCACTTACTGACCAGAGCCGGTAAAAACAGACTACCTCGCAGCGAAGCGGCAAACAAGATCTGGGTAGTTAGCGCATGGTATTGTGGGATATAGGGCTGCCTCGAGCCGGTAAAAATAGCTCTCGAGCTATAGTATAGGCCGAGTTGGAGCCGAGGATCGGCTACGAACCCATCCAGCAAGAATGAAGGCGAGAATGACAACTTAACATTATTTCCCAGTAATAGCTTTTCTTGCCTCCTTCAGTACTTACTGCATTTCCTCATAAAAGAGGTGCCTAGGCTACAAGGTATCCAAACTAAATCTTTCATGCAGTTAGCTGAAGTTGTTAGAGACTGAGGTACAAACTTCCCATCTTGTATGAATAGGTTCAGTCTGTGAGAAAATGTGGTTACTGCCCTTGGTTATCCATAAGAAGGTAGAACCAATGCTGCCTGAGCCTTTTGGAAGTAACCACAATTAATTTTGGAGAGTCCCCCTGAAACTTCAGATTTACTCTAGAAATCAGTGGAAGGATGGAAAAGCACAGGAAAATCACCAACTAAGGGAATACGTGCAAAGAGTCAATGTGCAGAACTTAAGTTGCCTGTTCGAAAACAGACAGGAGTTGTCGAGGAATTAATCTAGGTGTGGGGAGTTCTCCACACCTGAATTAATTCCTGGATGATCCCTTCATTCAATTTCTACTTATGAGGGTCTGTATTGGTCCTGCTCAGCCTGTATGCCACACTTCAGAAAAAAATGCAAAATACCACAAATGACATCCTTGTTTTTACTGCATCAGCTGCTCTCAAGCTCCATGTGTGCCATTTTTTTGTATGCCACATTTGCTATGACAAATTGCAAGATGCTTGGATGGTTAAACAATGGATAAAGATACTTCCCAAGCTATCAGACCTGGCGCCCCCATTTATGTACCAAATCCCTGCAGTGTTTTCATTCACCTATACAGGTCCTGGGGGATCACAGATGCTAAGAGCCTTTATGGCATGGATCACTGCTAACATCTCTGACATTTATGTGATTCAGTCTAACTGAAGAGTTCTAATGACCTTGCATCTTTACTCCGAGAAATTGATCACCATAAAAAATATGACATGTCTGTAGTCACAGGAAGTGAAAATGAGTGAACTGGATTATACCACCTCCAAAAGTGCAGTCACTGAATTTTTCTTATGTGTAACCTGGCGAGAGGAATCATGAGAACCACAAAAGTTATGAACCCTTAAAATAGAGATTTTCTCTTGCCAAAATTGGAGACAGACTGGAGAAGCACAGACAAGTTTCCAGATAAAAAATCACATTCTTCTGAGTGAGGAAAACCCTCTGCTGACAAGTGTCTAGAAGGCAGCCCACAAACACAATCCTGTGTGATGGGAGCCCAGAAAGATTTTTGAACATTTATCTAGAACCCAGATTGGTAAGGAGAGTAGAAAACCACATTAAGGACTTCTGGCACCTGGGAAAAGACTTTGCAAAGAACCTCATCTAAATTAGGAAACATGTAAATGCCTTACAGTCTGCAATGAGCTATCACTGGAGCTAGACACTTTGTATATACCCTTGGAACTGAAGAGAACTCGAGAAATATGACCCAGACACAGAATTTAAGAAATTTCATGAAGTTGATGGCTATGGGGATGTGATAAGCATCCAGATTGATGATAAAACTCAAGAGGGATAATAAGTAATAGACTCTGAAGGGACATCATTTCAAATTTTGGTACTTTCACAAATAGGTTGAGAAAGGAAAGCTCTTGAACTTGTTTCTATGAAGTTTTTTCTTTGGAATCAAAGACTTTGGAGTAAAAGCCTTCCACACTTTCATTTAAAGGTACTGGTTCTATGACTCCTAGGGTCAAAGTGTTGAAGAACCTGAGGAAAAAAAGTGTTGGATTCTGGGGTGGCGAGAAATGCCCCTGAATGGGGACGTGTATCTAGTGCCCTCCAGAACCACATTTGCTACCCAAGAGTTTGATACATTATGTTGCCTAAGGGGAACAACAGCCAGTTCCAGGACAGATTTAGAGAGACACGGGCAGGCGGTGAGAAAAAACTGTTGACAAAGTTAGTCATTCTGAAGATTAAAATGTCCCTTTTTCTGAAAGGATCTCATTTTTTTTTCTTTTTAAAACTGTTCCCATCCTTTTTTTTTTCTGTTCCCATTTTATAAGGCGGTGGTAGGGACTGGAAAGAGTACAGGATTTGTGATTTGTAAATGGCAACTTAAATACTTAGAGACTTCCTGAATTAATTTCCCTTTTTCAATGTTTGAGGGCGTGAGTAACAGAATGGCCAAACAAAGCCTCCTTATCTACAGAAAAGTTCAAAATCTCAAATTTTACTTCATCAGCAAACTTTCGGCTACATACCCAGCCAATTTCCCTCAAAACTGTAGCAGTAGCATTGGCCCTAAACACAGTATCTGTACAGTCACACAGTCTTCCAAGCATGCTTAAATATTTGAGGCAGATTACCAATAATAAGACTCTAATAAAAGCTACCTTCTGAAAGACATGTGGTAAAGTATTCCATCAGTCAGTATAAACAACCAATAATTAACTTCCACACACTTGCCTGGTAGTCAAGAATTCTGTATGGGAAAGTGGAAGAGAAAAATCTCTTACCAAAATTGCCCAATTCCTTACTGCTTTATCCACAGCAGAAGGGTTAAAACTGACAGTCAGTTTCCAGTATGCAAAGAGATTGAAATGGCAGTTGGGTCAGATCTAAGATGAGAAAATAAGAATTCATTAACCTGGGCAGTTTCTAAATCTATCTTCCTTTTTGAGGACTGAAGGTTGAGTAAGAGTTATTACAGGCAGTATTTACAGCATCTTTCAAGGCTGGCAAAATAGGATTGATGAATGCAGTGCGGCACATCCACTTGCAACATATCATAGCATCTCCTCATTTCAGGGGGAATAACAACCTGTTCCCACAAAATTACAACATTCATTCTGGAAACTTTCTGAAGAGAAAAACTCCTTCAAAGAAACTGGGGGACCAACCTTCCTTCAGAATCACAATTCTGGGCTTGGGGATCATCAGGAAAAAATTACTTCTGTCAATGTCAGAGTCCTTTGACAAAAGTTTCTCTGGAATTTGACAGAACGTATTCTGGTAAGAATTTCTGAGTTCCAGGATTAAAAGATTGCAACAACTTCTTGGAAAAGGTAAAGAAAACATCTTTACAGGCAGTCACCATATTCTCTGATGAGCAATGTCTATTCATCCATTTTTTTCTTTGCAGGAACATTCCTGGAAGAAGGGCGAATAGAGAACAACACCTCACACACCTAGCAAGAAGTCTCTTTCCCTAGCCGTCCAGAGAAGAACCTCAAGGAGCATCTTCCAGACGCAAAGAAGATGGTTCTCCCTTGCCCAGATCAGACACTGGAACAGACTCACGGAAGAGGGCCATCCTCCCAATCCATGATGTTAGAAGGGGCTAGGAGCAGAGGAACCCAGAGTAACTGCGTGGCCTGAACAATGGAAGGCAACTACAAAGTCACACACTGACAAATGAGGCACTGACTGGAACCATACTTCTCAACTGTCCAGATTTTCACCTCATATTTTTGTATTCCTCAAAATCTGTGGTTTTCTGGTAAATTACTGGGCTGATCTGAGGACTTGAAGTCGCCAAATAAGGACATACAATTGAGCTTCAGGCTTCAAATCCTTCAGCAAATGTAGGTTAACACAAACCCTGTTACTCTAGCAACTTTCTAAGTTTATAAGAGCAATATTTAAAATCTGCCCCTATTTTGGGCTTTGTCCCCACATTTTGTCAGACTTTGTCCAGATTTCTTGCATGAAGAGGTTGAGAGGTATGACTGGGACCATGGTGGCAGCAAGTGCTTCTAAATATGTTACTTGATTTAGGTCAGTAGAAGAGCCAACAGGACCAGAGTAGAGTATCTATGGTACAGCAGCGGAAGAAACAGGATTGCTGCTAAGCTCTGCTGAAACGAGTAGATCCGAGATAAGTTTTCTGATCATTGTTCACAAGCAGTAAACACATTTACACTTCCCCACTGTCCCTCTAGGACAAAAATATCTGATATATTTAACTGCCAATCAGCAGTCAAAGTATAGGTGCAGGAAGGTGCCAGAGCTTTATGAAGCTGGCAGGTTGTTGTATCCTAGGAATGATACAACCCATACAAGCTAGAAGCTACTGAAGCAGTGAGAATAATAATCATCTTTGGTATCTGCAGCCACCTGACCTCCAATGTCCATCTCCTGATGTATACTAACAACAAACAGGAGCCACTGGGCTCTATATCTTTAAAATGCCACATTCTCAGCTAAAAAAAAAGTTATAAAGGTCAGCACACCAGTACAATGCATTGCTGAAGAGTAACTGACATTTAACTACCAAGTAACAGGAAATGAATTACATATGTTAGCACGCTCTTTAGTAAAGTAACTCAGTCACTTTTCATGTATACTTTGTCATCAAGCACACATTTTATAGAGCAAGGTTATTTATTCTTTCATTCATTCATTCATCTGCAAAAAACAGGAGAGTTGATTTGGCCTTCAGTGTTACAAAAAATGCATCTCAACACAGACCATCTGGAGTTAAAAAAAAAAAAAAAAAAAAAAACTAGGAAGAAAAGTACAATGATCTAAAATATCCACTGTACTGGCAGGTACCCGAGATCCTAAAACATGTACTACATTACAGGACAGTCGCCAGCGTGTCACACTGTAGCAACCAGGTAAACTTTACCTTTTTCATCACCACATGCAGGTCCTGCTGATACAAGCCTCAGGACAAAAATTATCTAGAGGCACAAAAACTGTTTTTCTATCTCTCCCCAATGCCACTTCCCCAAAATAAGACAACTAGAACATAAAAGGAAGATGAGTAATTAACTATTGTGGCTAGGTCGGCTGTCTGTTCATGTACTATTTTCAGCCATGACCCAGGCCAAAGGCCATTTACAAATTTCATCAGTTACAATCAGGTCATCTTCTCCAGGTTAGGGGTCACCACAGCAGAACAACGGTCCGCAGAATGACTGGCAGTGGAGTTTTACGGTGCCGAGTTGCCAGCCAGGCACCTAACCTTCCACAGAAGGCGCGCACACACACACACACACACACACACACACACACACACACACACACACCCAGGGTCAATTTAGAGTGTTCAATCCACCTACATGTCTTTGGGATGTGGGAGGAAACTGGAGCACCTGGAGGAAACCCATGTAACTGCAGGGAGAACATGTAGACTCTACACAGAAGGCACCCCAGCAGAGAACTGAACCAAAGAACCTTTTGCTGTGAGGTGGCAATGCTAACCGCTGCACCACCGTGGCCACCCTCATGCAGAGGGGGATAACAAAAGTAAATACATAGACAAAATTTAGCATATGTACAATTCTACCAAAGAGAAAGATTCACAAGACATTGCTGATACACACTGCATGAACAGTTACAAACACAACAGTTGCTATACAATGCAGAAAGTATTACAGATAACTGATAGAGTGGGCATTTTGACAACCACAGTTAGCAGTACAACCATTTTCTGTTAAGTATTTACATATTTAGGATCATCCGAGTAGATTGGTCTACACAGGAAGTAAGATGGTATATTTTAAGCATGTCTGAGCTACCCACTTGGTCTTATGCCTATCCTGTGTCAAAGCACTGGCATTTGTATTCCTTATGAAGTGATTTGAGTGGCTATTTCTTGAATGCAGTAGCACAACAGATGGTGTGGACTAACAGCAAGAGTTTCCCCAGTTCGAATCTTAGCTGAGGTGCCTTCTGTGCTGAGTATGTGTGTCCTCACTGTGTTTATGTGGGTTTCCTCCAGGTGCTCCGGTTTCCTCTCACATTCCAAAGACATGCAGTAGGTGGATTCGACATACTAAATTGGCCATAGGTGTGTATGCACATGAGTGTGTGTAGTGTGGAAGAACAACCGGGGCAGGGCTAGCCAACCAGCAATGTAAACCTTCGCACTAGATGATTGTCACTGTTGAAGTGACACCCTGACACCATGTGCAAAAATGGGGAAGGGGGCTGTGGATGGATGGATTTAAATCATGTGAACACATTCTCAAGCCAAAAGTCAAAATCATAAAACATTGCTTGAATCTGAGTTCTGACTGAGTGTGCTTCTGAAACAACTCGAGACAAATTGATAAGTATATTTTTTGGCACTGCTTTCCAAAGTGCTACATTATTCTAATTGCTTTTGCTTGATTGATTTAGATCATATTTAATGGCTTCTGATCTGTGTATAAAGTGTTATTTTTCTGAGTGAAAAGTGCTATTTTTCCCCCACCCTTAATCCTGCTCTGTTAAATACTGGCCAAACAACTGTGTGTTTTATCCGATTGTCTCAAGGCTTGCTAGTATAATTAAGATTCCCGGTTTGTTACCTCTGCACTCATTGCTTGAATAAAACTGAGTTCTGACAGAGTGCTACTGAAACAACTCAAGATATAAACCGATGAGTATATTTTTTGGCACTTCTTTCCAAAGTTGTACTGTATTCTAATTGCTTTTGCTTGATTGATTTAGATCATATTTGCTGGCTTCTGATCTGTGTTGAAAGTGTTATTTTTCTGACTTGACTTTTCCCCCACCCTGCTGCCCCTATTGGTGTTTCCTTTTTATACTTGGTGGCTTTGCAACTGCCCGCACCTACTGTATATTTGATCTGTGACACTCCTCCCAGTCTACTGTCTTTAGCTCATTCTACCTAATACAGAGAGAAAAAAATAAATACATTTTTTGCACTTCATTCATCTGCTTACTGCGTTTGTGTTTCTTCCTACTTTATTATTTTGCTCTTGCTGCCTGTTCTTAAAAGTACTTAATAGCATTTATTCTGCTGCATTTATTACTGCTTGTTAGTAGCTGATTAAATTGTTTATTCAAAGCCTTTGGATTACGCACTTGGGCTTTAGACCATTTGTTGCATATTAGGAAGGTTTGTGGTCTGCACTGTTGGCAGGACAGGAAGCTTACATCCTTCTGAGTTGGGAGTTGCTGATTGAAGGCTTAGTGTCTGTTCTAAAGTGTATTCGTTCTGGTTTAAGCACTTGGGCTTTAGGCCAGTTTTTTTACATTAAGAAGGTGTGGTCTGCACTCTTGTGGGAGGCTGGATTCTACCATTCTGAGCTGGGGAATTTCTGGTCACAGGCTTACTGTGCCTGCTTATTTGAACAGTTTCTTTCTGAAAATGGTGTGCCTTGTTGCTGCAGCATGGACCAGATTCAGGCCTGTTGTATCTAGCTTTGTTTGTATAACTTGAGCACTGACCCAGGCCATCTTTTTTTTTTTGTTTTTTTGGAGAAGGTTACCCTGCACCCTAGCAGCAGGAGTGTGCAGTTAGAACTTGTCCTATTGAAGACTGCTGGAGCAGGGCTCAGTTTTGATCTTTTTTTCTGGTTAATTGGGTAACTTGTTTAAATCAGTTGTTTGTTTTCTATTGTTTTATATATACAAAAAAATTGCATTCTATTCATCTGCTTTTACTGTATTTGTGTTTCTTCCTACTTTATTACTAGTGGCATAGACTACAACTTTGATCCGAGATATATAACAATAACTATCCCTTTCTGTGCATTTAAAGAGTTTTTTTGATTGTATCTGCTTTATTTTCTGAAAGAAAAAACAAAAAAATATACTCGTTTCCCACCTTTCTAAGCTAGTATAGTCCAGTTTTCAGGTTAAGTGTTGAATTCAGGGCTGTGTTACAAATCTCTGTGTTTGCCCATACCTTATCTGGATAGAAGGAAGTTTCTCTGTTCACCTGTGAGAGAGGGGAGCTTTGAGCATCCTATCTGTCCCTGGAGGAGTGGTTTCAGCCCAAAAATTAGTAGTTTATTGGCCATTTTGGGCTAATTTCTATCTCTTTCATTTCCCTGCTATAAATTACACATTTTGCCCGGTTTTGCACGCCAAGCAGCTCTGGTTAGCTAGGGTATAACTATTGCCGGCTCCACAAAGTGTACTCTTCAATTTTTCCCTTGGAACTAGACAAACTTTCAACTTAAGCACTCAAGCCATTCATTTCTCAGCCCAGCACTTGCTCAAAACTCATAGCAAGCACTTATAAACCCTAGCACTAGACCCGCCTATACTGTACACAAGGACAAGGCTCTCTATTCAACCTCACCAGCCATTCAGTAACAGTTCAATGTACCAGTCCAGGCATGTCCATAGGGCAGTTTCAGGCATACTCTCCAGTCCAACTGGTGAATCTGGGCATTTTGAGGCAATGTTACAACTGCCTCATGTACACAGACAACCCTCTCCTCCTACCACCAAACACTAACACATATGTGAGAGATGCAATTATACAGCCAAACTGGAGGCTAAGGTCTTTCAACCCAAGGCTGGATCAGACAGTCAAGAGGAGAAGGGAAATACTTGCATCACACCACCAGTCTCACATAGACCCATTAAACCAGCACTGGAAAAAAAAAACACACAAATACAGAAAATATACTCAGACTCTAAATAAAAATCTGCAAAACCAACAGAGACCTCCAAATCAGACATCCAAGCAACCTCCAACCCCCCAACACAATTCATGAAACCCATACTTCACAAAACCAGTGTGCTATGCAATCACAGCCCTTAAGGCAAAATAACATACCCAGCATACTAGTAATAGGTGCCTATAGTCAGGCACACTGACGTCCCACTTACTAGGCTGAAGAAGGTTACGGTTAGCTGCCTGTCGGGTGCCAGGATCCACCACATAACACAAGCACTCAGGTCACTCCAGAACAAATACAAATACGACTCTGTCATTGTCCATCTTGGTGTGAATGACCTGAGCCGTACCGACCTGGACTACATGAAAAGAGACATGGAACAGCTCCCTGATCTTGTAGCCCAGGCTGGCATGACCCTGACCCAGAGTAGCATCCTGCCTTCACCAAGCAGGATACCACAGTAAAAAGAAAAAAATATCAATTTCAACAATTGGCGAAGTTTCTGGTGTCATTCAAAGGGGATCCAGTGTCTGTCTGCCTGGGATGACATGCTAGACAAGCCACGCTGCTTTGTTAGAGATAGCTTGCACCTGTCACCCTTAGGCTTTCGAATACTGGCCAAGGCTCTTGCCATCCCCATAATGCCATTTTTAGGCAAGGCTCAAAAGACAAACTGACCGCCATAAAAAGCACAAGTAACAAAAGACTGAGGGTAATGCTACTCAATGCCAGAAGTCTAAACCTCAAAATGCATGCACTTGGGGCACTCCTCAGTTCGTTTGTGTCTTTTGGCTTTTCCTGGTTAGGGGTCGCCACAGCAGAACTCTGGTCTGCTAATAATTGGTAGTTGATTTTTACGTGCCGAGTTACCAGCCCTGACGCACAACCTTCAACGAAGGCATGCCCATTCACGCACATCTCCATGAAGACGCTCTAGATGAGAATCGAACCTGACAGCGTCTTACTGTGAGGCAACAATGCTACCGCAGCACCACCACCGCGGGTTGCAAAAAGAAAGTTATATATGTGCAGTAACAGAAACCTGGTTTAAGGCTCCAGAGAGCACCCCAGCACTACCAGGCTACAATTCATACCATACATTTCGGCCACAGAACCCGGACCGAAATACAAAAGGCGGGGGCGTATCCATATTCATCAAGGATACCCACACCTCCAGGATAGTGGTACGGCACGATGCTTCAGAGATCATCCGCGTGCAACTAAATGGGCAAAACTGCAATTCAAATTGTAGCTTGCTGCAGATCACCCATCATGTCCCAGGACCACCATTCTGCATTTCTGAAAACACTGGGAAATATAAAGGTCCTACCAAACACCTTAATATTGGGCGATTTCAATTACCCAAACATTAATTGGGAGAACTACTCAAGTACAAACTCCCTTGCCCAACATTTCCTAGAATTTATAAATTCAAACGCCCTGGATCAACTGGTCAAAACTCCCACCAGAGGTGGCAACATATTGGACCTGGTCATCACCAACATGGGCGACTGGTGCTCCACACCGGAGGTCAAACCCCTCACTGGTTAGATCCGACCATAAACAAATCACTTTGGATATCCACATTCTGCCCCACCCCCTGACAAGGAAACCACAGTGAAAAACCTTTCAAAAGCAAACTTCACATTACTTAAGACCGAGGTGGAAAGCTTCAAAGCCCCCATGCTAAAAGATAACATTGTCCAAGCTGCAAAATCCTTTACTAATGCATTCTACGGGCACCGACAAGAATGCATGGATCGTGCTATCCCAAGCAAAACCAAGACTCACTCCTCCAAGAAAAGGAAACCAGTCTAGTGGACTCCTGCCATAAACAAGCTACACAATAGGAGGAAACTAGTACAGAAGAGAGTAAAATCCCAAGAAGGGAAGACATCCCTGATCAGTATCAGCAAGAAACTACAATCCCTCATAAAATCATCCAAGGAGAGTTTCAAAAGAAACCTTGCCAAGGATTCCAAAGACAACCACAAGGCATTCTTTAGCTATGGCAAGAATCTAAGTGGCAATGCTCAGCTCTGCTCGGAGTTAGTGCAGAATGGTACAAAATACACTGAACCAACCGATACTGCCAACATCCTGGCAGACAGGTTCAGCCCAAACTTCACCCCCCTCTCACCCCCAAAAGGGCTCATAACCATTACCAGATGAATGTAGAGCTCCTGAAATCACAGGCACTCAGGTTAATTCAGCCCTCTCCAAAGCCAAAAACACAGCATCAGTGAGACCGGCGTCCCAGGCTGCGTCCTACACGAGCTCAAAGACGAACTAACCCCTCACCTAAACGTATTGTTCAAACTCAGCCTCTCCACAGGTTACATACCCATAGAGTGGCGCACAGCAACGGTTATTCCGCTCCACAAAGGTGCAGCCACAACAGACCCCGGGAACTATCGCCCTATAAGCCTGACTAGCTTGGTCCGCAAGGCTATGGAGAACATCATCATGGATCTCAATAACCGAGACATTGGGAACCACCAAACACTAGACCCTACCCAGTTCGGCTTTAAGGGCAGATCAGGTCTCCTAAACCTGGTGGACTTCTTTGAGACAGTTACCAAGGCTATAGATGAGGGAAAGGTGGTACACAGCCTACCTAGACCTTGAAAAGGCCTTTGACACCATTCCCCATTCTGGTATTATAGACAAGCTCACCAGCCTGAACATAAACCCCTACGTCACAAGATGGGTTGCCAACTGGCTGACGGACAGAACCCACATGGTAAGAGTTGTGGGAGCTAGGTCTGACTCTAAACCGGTTACAAGTTGTGTTCCCCAGGGCTCAGTCCTAGGACCCCTCCTGTTCGGCATTACACTTCTCAGAGGTACAGGCAAGCACAAGAGGACTATGGCTGACCAAGTTCGCAGATGACTGCAAACTAGGGGCTATAACTGACTCAACGGCTGACAGATCCTCCAAAAGGGTCTCACTGAGACGGACACCTGGTGTCAAAATCATGGCCTCAAGCTAAATGCCAAAAAGTGCATAGTCATCCCCTTTGGAAAAAACAAAGCACCCACAAACTACCACATAGGTGGTAGTCCCCTAAATACAGAAGATGTAATAAGGGATCTGGGGACCCAAGTAGATAGTAAACTCTCCTTTGATAATCACATTGCCAAAGTGATTAGAAAATCCTTCTATGTGGCACACCTTATCACAAAAGGGTTCGCATCCAGATCAAGAGGTCATTGTGCTCCTCTACTCATCGCTCATCAGACCCAATATAGAGTACAAAGCCCCATTTGGGATGGATCTTACAAGACACCTGCAACAGCTGGAAAGACCACTGAAGTACCTCACCAAGATAATCACTGGCCTCAAACAGATGCCCTATGCAGCTTGACTGAAGAAACTCCAGCTGTACTCGGTTGCATACCACCTACTCAGAGGTGATCTCTGCCTGACGTACAAGGCCATGTCCAACCCAGAAGTGATCGACGTGCTCCACCTAAAGAAAAGCTTACTAAGGATCTAAACCTCACCACAACAATAAACAGGACGTGCTGGAGGGATATATTTCTGTCACAGAGACTTCCCATGCTTTGGAACAAGATTCCAATCTACATTAGGCAGAGCTCCTCACTAACACTTTTCAAGAGAAACCTTGACGAGTGGATGGGAAACAAAGTTTACCCCGGGGATCACTTCAGTGGGTCTGCTGGACAGAGGCACAGGGAACTAATCTAAGGGGGTGGCGAAAGCCAGCACATTCTGGCTAGGCTTATAGGTTCATAGTTTCATACTAGGCTATCTGCCCTAGGGCATTTATAAGCCTAGCCAGTGTGTGTTTGGCTTTCGCCACCCATTTTAAATTAATTTTGCTATGCCCTTTTTCGAGGTTAGTATACTGTGCTTCTGTCTTACAGTGACACAGAAGTGATACCCGGGGTAAACCTACGATCTCCCATCCACTCATCAAGATTCCTCTTGAAGAGAGTCAATGAGGGACTCTGCCTAACCTGGACTGGGATTTTATTCCAGAGTGAAGGGAGCCTCTGGGTTATGAATCTGTCCCTCCAACATGTCGTATTTATTTCAGTGCTAAGGTTAAAGTCTCTCGAGCGCGTAGCTCGATGGGATTTGGATTTTCTGAGGTGCAGCATGTCCATTAATTCCGGGTTGGACATGGCTTTATACGTCAGGCACAGATCGCCTCTGAGCAGGCGGTATGCCACTGAGTAGAGCTGGAGTTTCTTTAACCGGGCAGCATATGGCATCTGTTTGAGCCCTTTGATCCTCTTGGTGAGGTACTTTTGGGGTCTTTCAGTTGCTGCAGGTGTCTGGTAAGGTACATCCCAAAAGGGGCATTGTACTCAATTATAGGCCTGATGAGTAAAGAGGCACGATGACCTCCCCTGATCTAGATGTGAATCCAGTCATGATTAGTTGGGCTATATAAAATGTTTTTCTAACCACTTTGGCCACGTGGTTGTCAAATGAGAAATTGCTATCAACCTGGGTCCTCAGGTCCCTAATTACTTCTTCTGTACTTAATGGATTACCACCTATGTGGTAATTTGTGGGCACTTTATTTTTGCCAAAGGGGATGACTATACACTTTTTGGCGTTTAGCTTGAGGCCATGGCTCTGGCACCAGTTCTGTTTCTATGAGGCCCTTTTGGAGGATGCTTGTGTCGGCTGGAGAGTCTATTATGGTGCTCAGTTTGCAGTCATCTGCGAACTTGGTCAGCCACAGTCCTTCCATGTTGGCCTGTACCTCCAAGAAATTTATACCGAACGAGAGGTCCCAGGACTGAGCCTTGTGGGACGCCACTTTTAACTGGTTTGGAGTCTGACATGGCTCCAGCAATTCTAACCATGTGGGTTCTGTCCTTGAGCCAGTTTGCAACCCATCTAGTGACATAGGGGTTTATATTTAAGCTGGTGAGCTTATCTATAATGCCCGAGTGGGGTATTGTATCGAAGGCTTCTGCGAGGTCCAGGTAGGCTGTGTGGACCACCTTCCCCTAGACAATGGCCTTGGTGACTGTTTCAAAGAAATCGACCAGGTTTAAGAGGCAGGATCTGCCCTTAAAGCCGAACTGGGTAGGATCCAGTGTTTGTAGGTCCCCAATATCTTTATTTATGAGGTCCATGATGATCCTTTCCATACCTTTGCAGACCAAGCTAGTCAGGCTTATGGGGCGATAGTTTCCAGGATCCGTTGAGGCACCACCTTTGTGAAGAGGGACCACTGTTGCTGTACGCCACTCTTTGGGTACATATCCTGTAGTAAAGGCTGAGATTGAACAGTAGTTTTATGTTTGGGTTTAGCTCTTCTTGGAGTTCATGTAGGACGCAGCCCGGGACACCGTCTGGTCCCATTGATGCTGTGTTTTTTGCTTTGGAGAGGGTGGCTCTTACCTGAGCATCTGAAATGTCAGGGGGGGCAGCACTCTGCTGGGATAAATATTTTCCCTTTTGGTGTGGGGGGTGGGCGGGTTGCGCTGAACCTGTCAGCTAGGATGTTGGCAATGTCTGTGGGTTCGGTGTATTTTTTGTCATTTTGGACTAATTCTGAGCATATCTGGAAATTCCCACCCAGGTTCCTAACATAACTAAAGAAAGCCTTGTGATTATCCTTAGTGTCCTGTGCAATTTTTCTCTCGAAGCTGGCCTTAGACGATTTTATGAGTGCCCGTAGTTTTTTGCTAATACTGATCAGAGATGCCTTCCCTTTTTGGGATTTTGCTCTATCATGTAGTAGCTTCCTCCTTTCTATTGTATAGTTTGTTTATGGCTTGGGTCCACCAGACAGGATGTCTGCCTTTGGAGGATTGGGTCTTGGTTTTATTTGGGATTGCATGATCCATGCATTCCTGAAGGTGTTCATAGAATGCGTTTATAAAGGATTCTGCGATCTGGGCCGTATTTTCCACAGGCCCGGGAGCTTTGAAGGATTCCACCTCGGTTTTGAGGAGTGTGAAATTTGCTTTATAAATGTCTTCAGGCAGATAGCCTAGTACCTACCTATGAACCTATGAAAAAGGAAAGAGAATTCGGCAAAACGTAAAAGTCTCAATAGGAACAGCTAACAGAGGGGCACCTTTAAGACCAGGACTTGCCAAAGGCTTCTCCTTCAGGGACATGTACAAAAAAGTGAATTCATGCCAGGAATTCAACAGAACAGACTTCTGACAGAGCAAGAGAAAACCTTGCAGAAGTACCACATTTATGCAACTCTTCAACAACCTCTTCCCACTGTTCGCACTGGACCCTTTCCCAGCCATGTAAAAATCCCAGTGTGTCAGAAGGTCTCTTTATGATGCCTGTATATATCTTCACTAGAAGATGAAGCCACTGTAAAAGTTATTATGACATGTTATCCTTCAATTCTTCTGTTAAAGTACAGCCAGGACAGCACCCAGCAAATGTAAACTAGTAGCAAAACTACAAAGTAACTGAACTACACCAAATAAGTATAAAGTACTGATAACAGCAGGTCATACAAAAAGATCATCATACAGGGATGAGCAAAAAAACTAAAATCAGTACTACAGTAAAACGTTTCATCAGACAGCACAATGTGTGCATGAATTTACCTTAAAGATGCTTAAGTACATTCACTGTTACAGTACTGATTCTCTGGAATTTTTGCCTGCAGCAACTTGATGGCCAGCCTCAATAAGAGCTTTCACTGTCCCCCTCCAAGATCAATGAACTGCTTTCTCTTACTATATCAGAAGTATAAAGGGAGGTCAGCATTCATGATGGTCAGGTCTTTGAACTTGGCAGGATTGGGAATTGCACCTAGAAGTCAAAGCACAACCCAACCCAAGATGATCTAGCCACAATGGAGGACAGCAAAATGAAACGTCCCCTTAGCTTGCACCTGAAGGATTCTGATTACCTCCTGATAGGGGAATACTTGAACCTGAAGGAGAGGGGTGAGGCAAAGGGAGAGGAGGGAAATCTAAACTGTTGATGGATGAAGGAAACTGGTACTGCAGAAACAAATGCACTCTAGCAGAGGCATTTACAGAAAGTTTCAAAATAACTATATTATGCCCATTACAATTCATTATTGCAATACTGACTCTTGTAATGACTCCCACAGATTACAGAAGAGAAGGTGGGGCATACAGGCAAGGAACACCAGGCCCTACAAGATGGCAGTCAAAACCTACTCTGGCTCTAGCAATACTGCCTAAATTGTAATGCTTAGCAAAATTATGGGCAGATGACTAAATAGCTGCTTCAAGAAAGGTCTGTGCGATTACCACTCTAAGGCGGATGTGGCAGCAGTGGCCCTGTTGCAGTGAGCTCTCAACTCTATCAGGAAATGGTTTTCCATAACAGTTATAACAGAAGGCAGTTTACTGAACTTTCTATTGGGAGATGCATTTTCTTACCAAGAAGCTTTCCTTCTCTCTCCTTAAGAAAGGCTAAAAAGAACTGATTGGGCTCAAGAATTGTTTTATGTCCAATTATTAGAACACCACCACTCACCTACCTACTTAACTGAATACACTACCTGAAACTTCAACAAGGCATTTTTATTCCTCTCATGACTGGATCAGACAGAGAGAGACAGAGACAGAGACAGAGAGAGTCTCTTAGATCAGCTAGCTAAAGTGATTTTATCTGGACTAATAATTTGTACTCTGTTTCAGGTGTCAAGGCTGAGGAAAGAGGGGTCCCAGAGTTAGACTGCACACAGGAGATGGAGGACATTTGGCTCACATAGGCAGAGTCCTCCATCTCTGAAAATGGGTATCAGATTCCCTCTTGGTAGAACTCTTTTCCTTTTGCTACATAGACAAAGAAGTCCATAAAATCCTGGGCCAGATATTAAAAGATCCTGAACAGTGGTCTGCTTAGTGGTGGTGGTGGGGGAATGAGGTCCAATCAGCACTGACTGGGGCAAGCTGAGCAATGACTATTTAGGGTTCAGAATCTTGGGCCTGTGCTTATGTGCACAGTCAGCCTTACAGGCTTTTGGATTCTGAGAAAAGCCAGAGAACTTATTCAGTCTCGCTCTACTTCACCTGTTCTTATGCCAGCGGATCCATTCTGAGGGAAGATTGTGGTAACTGCCCCTGGACAATTCCAAAAGGGGAGAGAAAATACAGTTAAGTAAAATCTTAAAACAGTAGACGTCCTTTTCACTGTTGCAATATTCACCACCTCTGGGATCGCCTGCCAAGGACAGCCTGACATCTGGCCAGTATACCAAATACTTTTAATACCTAGAAGCATCACACGTCAGACGTATGCTCCCTGGGCAAGCATAGTGCATAAAGGTGGCATACATACACACTCAATCCATAAGTGAAGTTCCCCAGAAAAACCAGGACCCCCCCCAGTGGAAACAACATGTACTTCTAGAAAAAGGAAGCCAGGAAAGAGAAGACCACTCAGCTAGAAAGAAAAAAACACCTATGGTAGGAGATAAAAAGGAAGAGGGTAAGGGTGGGCACTCCAACAGTTAAAACGAGGACATCTACTGTTATGGTAAGATTTTACATAACTGTACTATATCCTTCTATATCAGTGGTGCATAATTCATCAACTCTGGAAGAGTACAAAAAAGTTACTGTGGGAGGTAGGGAGGAGGAAGGCAAGGAGGAGCCCTCCACAAAGCCATGAAGGATAGCTTTGGCAAATCCTGCCCTGGCTCTGGAAATAACATCCAATTTATAACGCTTACTATGTGAATAAAAGATCAAATAGGATGGACTTGATGTCCAAACCCTTGAAAGCCCCAGGAGGAAGCCACTGCTTTGGTAGAGCGAGACGGAATAGAAGCAAACAACTGTTTGTCATGCAAAGTATAACAAAAAGAAGTGGCCTTGGAAATCCAGGAGGAGATGGTTTGCTTAGAAACTGCCAAATCCAATGTCCTGGTATGAAAAGAAACAAAAGGCTGATCAGATTTACAAAAGGCCTTTGGTTTTGTGTAAATATCTAAGCTGTCTATGCAAGTCCAAGGTATGAAAAACCTTCTCAATAGCAGACTATGGAGAAGAAAAAAAGGAAGGAAGCCCGCTAGACTGATGAAGCAGCAGCTCATTCACCACCTTGGGCAAAAAAGGTTTTACATGGAGACACACCTTATGTCTATGAAAAAACAAAAATAGGGGGACTGCTATCAAGTTCTGGAGATCAGAAACTCTTCTGGTGGAGGTTAAAGCACTCAAAAGTCTTCCATGCGCAAACCTGCAAAGCAGCAGCAGGCTCGAAAGAAAGCCTAGTCAGTTTTTCAAGGACAAAATTAAGATCCCAAAGAAGGGGAATATAAGCCTTCGTGGGGGTCTGACATGAAAGATGCCTTTTAGAAACTGCTCGACTTCAAATCTAGAGGCCAGAGGAAGGCTCAGTGGTAGATTGCCAAAATTGCTGACAAATGAGCTTTCACTAAAGAATACACTAAGCCAGCATACAGCAGTTCACACACAGGTAGGAAAGAACCAAGGGGACCCCCAATGAAAAGGGATCCTAGTGATGTTTAAGACACCAAACAGAAAATCTTTTCCACTTGGACATAAATGATTTTCTGGTAGTGGGTTTTCTGGCTTCCTGCGGGATCCTAGGCAAGTCCTCAAAAAATTGGTGTCAGAAAGGTATCAAAACCCAATCAGTTGAAGAGTGGACAAATGAGGGTGGAAGACAGATCAGTTGTCCTTGTGGTGAGGTAACTTGTGATGAGTGACCCTGACCAGATGGAACACTAGGGGGAATCCGTGCAGTAGCCCTAGAGCAAGCAAGCGTTGCATCATAGCTGCACTTTATAAAGTGACAGGCAACTGGAGAAGTGTAACCTAGTAAGGACAGGGCTGAGGCCTTACCCTCAGTCAGGCATGTCAGGGAATCTTCTCAACCTGGGAAAGAAGAGACAAAATGCATCTTGTCATATGGGTCTGGTAATTTATAGCCCTAAATGCTAAGGTAGTATAAGTGTACACTTTCTTACCACAATCCTCTCCACAGCTCTACTGTTCTTATCTGAGGGAAGTAGCACAGATGAGCCAGCAGCCAAGAAAGCTCATCAGTAGACACATACATCACTGCTGGATCAGAGGAAGAACATTTGTACAAGAACATGCAGGCATCCAGTGCCTTACAGAATCTGTCAGATTTCTTAGGGACTGGAAGTTGGGACTGTGGTGCCAGGGAAGCAGCCAAGAAGGTATTCAAAGCAGCAACCAGCACAGGAGGGACAGCAGAAGATTCAGGGGAGTCCATCTGTACTAACTCATAATACTGCTTCTGGCTGAATATCTGAGGAATCCCATTTAAAATGTTCCATCATACACAGGACAGTATCTCTACAGGAGGATCAGGACTGAGGGACTCTTCTTCAGACCCACAGTCTAAAGGACAGGGCAACTGAGAGGAGTAGGCTAAAGAGTCTGCATCAGATTCAGAATCCTCATTCCAAGGACTCAAGGTCTCCTGCTTGGGGGTATAGAACCAAGGAGGTGCAGGAACCAAACCCCCTGAGGAAGCTTCAATGCCAAAGGACTGAACAAGCCTCGAGTGAAGTCCTGCCATTCCCTTTGTGGATCCCTACATTTCTTGGCCTTCTTCATGAGAAGAGGCTGTACCCAAGGGCAAGCAGATTCTGCCATGGTACCTTGAGCTAACAGCTTGAGACATTGCTTCTCAACAGAAACACAAAAGGAATGAAGAAGGCTGCGTAAAGTCTTGGGTACAAAAGCCTGACGAAGCACAAAAGATGTCAAGTCACACCCAAGCAAAACAGGCAACTCTCATGGTGGTCCTTGCATTGAATCTGCCTCCCACACTGACATTCTGCTTTCTTGGATGAAATGTAACCCACTGAAAATTATAAGGAAAACAAAAAAAAAAAAGGAACCCCAACTTATCTTGAAGATGTTAGGCCTGGTATAACCAGAAGTGAAGGTTGTTCAAACTAACGTACAATAATGATGTTTGGATTGGCAGCAATGAAGTTCTAGACTGAGAGCATACATATGTACGTCACCTTTATGACCTATGCTTGCAAAAGGAGCACACATCTGATGGACAGTACTCCTAGGTAATAAAAGCTTTGGTTTAAAGGACGGATGTTTGGCTATCCTTAGAAGAAGATCCCAGAGATGATGAATACTGCAACAGTGTTATGGAAGGACATTCACTGTTGCCTGGGCCAGAATGGTGTCACCACAATGATCTTTGAGGATTCTTCCGAATCTTCAAGAGTACCCTGGATACCAGCAGAAAGGGTGGAAAAGCATACAGGAACATTCCTGTCCAAGGAAAAAAAGGCATTGGTCTTCCAGGACTTCTTGCATGGAGTCCTGGAACAGAATTTTGCTAGTTGATTGTTCAGATAGGAGGCAAAAAGTTCTACTTGAGGGACTCCCCACAGGTTGGTCAAGTCTTGAAAGACTCCCTGATTTCATTTCCATTTGTGAGGGTCTGTCTTTGTCCTGCTCATTTTGAATGCCACACAATTTTGCTCACACAACTGTAAGATCCCTGTAGAGTGAGAATTTGCTGTACAAGCTAATATGGCTAGTCTGCAAAGGGGGGTAAGACCTGGCTCCTCCTTGCTTGATGACAAGCCACATCACTGAGGGATTGTTTGTTACCGCTTGAAGTCCTACAGATGATTCAGGGAATTGAGTGCCTTGATAATAGCAAGCATCTCACTGATTTTTATATACTTGCTTCTGTCTTTCCTGTCCTAGTTATCTTGCACTTTTATTCCTTTCCAAGCTAAGTCCGAAATGCCTGTAGTGACAGACAAGCTGTGGAGCAGGGAGGAAGAAAGGGAGACCTGGATTTATGGATAAATGACATTTCCACCAAGTGATTCTTATGACAAATCCCAGAAATGGAATTACAAAAAAATATTTGGTGTTGGTGCTAGGACAAGAGAGACTTCAGACACCACTGCATGTTCCTTGTGTGGAGTCTTGCTAGGGATATCATTAGAAGCACAGATGCCATTAGACACAGAATTCTGAGGTAATCTCTTGCAGAGACTGAAGTCTGAGTGGAAAAGCCCTTGGAACATATCTGGACCTAGATCTATTTTTTCCTATAGAAGAAAAAGTACAGTTGTGCAAGCAAAACTTACCATAAAGCAGTACATGTATGAATGACTATTTCTACAATAGCCTTAGCTATATGGATTACATCCTGCCAAGGATGCAACAGCCAGCTTCCAAAGCTTCAGGGCACCTTCCACACACCCAAACTGTAAAGCAGCTTGAACTGAACAGACAAAGACACGTTTGGGCGTGAAACCCCTCAGAGCTTACCTGCCAGAAGAGAGACACAGTGAGAGAGGGAAGGTGAGCTCTGAAAGGAGAACAAAAAGTGTCTACAACCTGGGATAAAAACACACCAAAAAACAAAGTGGCTGGATGCAGGGAGCAGCTACTGCAGCAGTGATCTTTCACATATCTACTGTTATGGTAAGTTTTATTTACACATCTGTGCTACATTTATCATACTGATAACTGATGCAGTAACCTTAGTTATATGGGTAGATTACCTTAGCTAAATAAATTTTGGAGGTGGAAGTAGAAGAGTCCAGGAGTCCCTGTAGAATGGTCATAGCAAAGCTTGATCTGGACCTAAAGAAGGAATCAAGCTTACACTGTTTTGTAAAAGTATACACAGAGGATCAAATGAAAGCTGCTAGAATTCTTCTAGAATCCAACCCTTTCCAAAAAAAAAAAAACCCCCACAAATGAAGCCAAGGATCTGAAAGTAAGCCTTGACCCTGCCTAGAATAGTTTTGTTGAGTATGACCCTGCCTGGAATAGCTATGTTTCAGTGAGTATAAAAGTTATAGCCGTAGAAAGCCATTGGGAAAAAGTCTGCTTTGACGGGTTGTCCCACCTTCTTGCCTTAATAAACTACAGTTGTGTTAGAGCTCACCATAACAGCAGATGTCCTATGTTGCAGTATTCCTGACGTATGATGGTTGTGACCTCAGCTCATTAACACAGGAGTATACAGATGGACATACGAGAGTGGATCCTCAGACTACCCATAAGCCAGAGGCCTGAAGACTGAGAAAAGTAAACTGGTTAGGTAGGAGAGGTGTAAATTGAATAGGTAAGAAAATTCTCCTATTCCCATAAACCAGAGCAGAGGTTAAAGCAAAGGGGTGAGGAAAAAAAGGGTGAAGTAAGGTAAAGAAGAGATGGAGAATGGGATGGAATACTACAACAATGTTAAGTTCTCACACGACTGTATTATTCATCCATCTACAGCCCCCTTTTCAAATTTTCTGCACATGGGTCAGAGTGTCACTTAAACAGTGGAAACCATTTAGAGCCAAAGTTCACACCGCTGGTCATGGTTGTTCTTCCATACTACACACTTTCATGCACATGCACACCTATGGCCAGTTTAGAGAGAGTGTCCAATCCACCTACTGCAGGTCTTTGGAATTTGGGAGAAAAACACTACACTCAGACTGGAAACCCATGTGAACATAGGGAGGACATACAGACTCTGCAAAGAAGGCACTCCAGCCAAGAATCGAGCTGGAGAACCTCTTGCTATGAAGTGACAACACTATCTGCTGTGCCCCTGTGCCACCCAGTACAGTGTTCTGACTGAAATTACTCTTGCAGTATTCCTGACATATAGGCGATTCCTAGAGCTGCAAGAAGTAAAAAGGGTGGTGAATTACTGAGTTGAGGAGATGCCCAGCAGTTCAGTCAAGACTGACCTAGTAAGGCTGTCCAGGACCTAGAGAAATCAACAATTCTGTAGTGTTTGGTAAAGGGTGTAGAGAGGCCCAAGTAGCTGCCTCTAAGATAAAGCTGGTATCTACTGCTTTGTGAAAAGCTCCTGAGGAAGCAACTGCCCTAGTGGAACTAGCTTTTGAGCAGGAATGCAAGGTCTTACTACAGTAGGAGTAGCAGAAAGAGATGGCCTCAGACATCCAAGTTGCAATTGCTGGATTGGAGATGGACTAGCCCAGCTTAGGGCTCAAAGGACACAAATGGCTGGGCCATTCTTTCTGAACGACTTCGTTTTGTCTAGATAAAATCTGAGTTGCCTGTGAATGATGAGAAACAGACTTTTTCCTTCTGTTTTGAGGATTGGGGGGGGGGGGGGGCAGGTTGGTAACTGAGGGACAGCTCGTTCACTACCTTAAGCATGAAGGATGGATTAGCCCCAAGAGTCATCCTGTCGTCCTGAAAAATAAGAAAAGAGGGAATGTCCATGACAGCTTGTAACTCACTCTCTCCTAGCAGAGGTGAAAGCCAAGAGAGGAATTGTTTTCCAAGTGTAGAATGCTAGAGAAGCAAAAGACGCTTGTTCAACAGGAGGCAGTGCAAACTTTTCTAGCACAAAACTGAGATCCCAAGAGGGAGAGATGGGTCTCCTTGGTGGATTAAGATGTAGGACTACCCTTAGGAAAACCCTGACTTCTGCTCTAGCCATAAGTGGAGGGTTAACAGGGAGGCAGGCCCCGATAGCAAACAGGTGAGCTTTTATAGAAGAGTAGGTAAAACAAGAAGTTAGGTACTCACCATAACGTTCAATGTATGTAGTCCATCTCACCTCACATTCTTACCCGTGGGTTCGGAGCCGAATGTCGGCTCAGACTCTGCCAACTTTTCTAGCTCGAAGTCTTTCTATTTGCTGGGTTAAGAAGGTATCCTATGCTGCACTGCTCTCTATCCCCAGATCTAGTCTGCTGCGAGACCAAGCACTCATACTCAATGCATAACACCCAAGGAAAGGAAGAACAAGCCAACAATGAAGGAAGCTCTGAAACCAGACCTAACTTTCAGATCCTCCAGGATGGGGGAAGGTGGGTAAGTAAGAATGTGAGGAGAGATGGACTACATACATTGAACATTATGGTGAGTACATAACTTCTTGATGTTATGTAGTCCAATCTCGCCTACATTCTTACCTGTGGGACAGCGTCACTAGCACCTAAATCCTGGGAGGCTCAGTGGAAAATACTCCTGAGCACTGTGGAACCAAAAGAAGACCTGCCCCTAGATACCACATCCAACTTGTAATGAGTAACAAAGGTGTGAGGAGATGCCCAAGTAGCCACAGCACAAATATCCATAGACAATCTGGCCTGATGGTCTGTATCTACATCTGCAGCCTAAGTAGAGTGAGCCTTCACTGGGAACGGTAAATCTTTTCCCCCTGAGGAATAAACAAAGGAAATACAGCTGGAGATCCACCTGGACAAAGTCACTTTGGAAACAGGAGACCCCATCCTGTTTTCCGAAAAGGAAACAATATTGATCAGATTTTCTGAGGTCTTTCGTTCTGTGCAGATAAAAACGTAACTGTCTGTGTACATCCAATTGATGGAATTTGAATTCTGCCTTGTCTGAGAACTGGGGGAAAAACACTAGCAATTCAATAGATTAAGGTTACTGACTGAAGCCACTTTGGGAAGAAAGGAGGGGTTCGGTCTAAGAGAAACCCTGTTCATATGAAAAATCGAGTATGGAGGTTTGATTGATAAAGCTTGAATCTCTGAAATGCGTCTGGCTGACGTGATGGCTACTAAAAATACAGTCTTCCAAGTTAAGAATTTTAAATCACAAGTGGCTGCAGGTTCAAAGGAGGGTGAAGTAAGAGCCTGTAGAACAAAGTTTAAATGCCAAGGCATGACAGGTTCCGATACCGGAGGACGAAGTAACAGAGTGCCTTTCAGAAAAGCCTTACAGAGTCTATAAGCCATCAGACTAGGCTCATTTGTGACATGAAAGGTAGAAATCACCGCCAATTGGACTTTAATGGTTGCGGCCGCTAAGCCCTAGTGAAAAAGCATAGACAAGAACTCCAATACAGATGAAATTGGAGCCGTGTAAGGGTCAGTCTTTTGGGTATGAGCCCAAATTGAAAATCTCTAATTTGCTGTAATAAATCTTCCTGGTCGAGGGCTTATGAGAGGAAGATAAAATATGAACTACGTCCGGCGAGAAATGATGAAGCCTAACTAATGACGGAAGTGGAGTAGCCAGGCTGTCAACCGGAGGGTCCAAACAGAGGGATGGAGCTGCCCTGACGTGTGTCAGCAAGTGTAGTTGTGGGTCCAGAATCCAAGGAGCGTCCATGAGACAGGGATGGAGAAAGGGGAACCAAACCTGACGAGGCCAGTGTGGGGCAATCAGAATCATCCTGCTTCCCAAGGATTGCGCTTTCTGAATAACCTTTGACAGCAAGGGGACCGGAGGAAAGGCATATAATAGACCGGAGGGGCAATCGTGGACTAGAGTGTCCCTGGGTGACTCCCCCTGAGGGGGGGGATCAGCGTGAAGTAACGGATGCATTTGGCATTGAGGGGGGCTGGCAAAAAGGTTGCGGCAAGGCTGACCCCACCTGTGGAAGATCTGTTCCACAACTTGACAGTTCAGGGACCACTTGTAAGGCATCAGAACAGCTCTGCTTAGCCTGTCTGTGATCACAATGGACTTCCCCGGAATGTGCGTTACCACCAGAAAACGTTGGGAAGACACACTGCCACACTCGCATGGTCTCTCTACACGGGGGATAAGACTTGGTTCCTCCCTGCTTGTTCAGATACCACACCACTGACATATTGTCAGAGTGGATTGCATTAGCCCCGAGAGAAAGAAAACTCTGAAGTGCCTGCAACGCTGGTAGCACAGCTCTCATCTCCAGGACATTGATATGCAGATGTATCTCATGCTCTTGCCACGTGCCTTGGACTATCCTGCCTAGATAATGCCCTCCTATCCCATCCCATCTGAGAGGCATCCATGATCCACCATGGCAATCGGGGGCGCCAGAACGAAGGGCTTTCCTGTGTTCAGATTGTCGGTGCAAAACCACCAACTGAGATCCTGTTTGCACCTGTCCGTAAGTAGAATAGGGTGAGAAAGTGGAAGACGTTGAAGGGAATATTGGGCAAAGAGGCCACTGAAGGAGTCTCATATGTAACCTTGCCAGAGGGACTAACATAATCGTCGCAGCCATAGTCCCCAATAGTTGGAGAAAGTACAGTTGTGTACCTACCATAAATGTAGATGTTCCAGTGTATTCACTGTTGCAGTCATTACACTTGGGTTATCCTGCTGGCAGGCTACCTGCAGTCGGCCTGAATTCCAAAGTCCCGGTCCAGCGTCTGTTGCTGTCGCCTCTTCCCTGACGTCAGTGCACCAGGGGTATACAAGATGCAGCAGACGCCATTTTCTTCAGTTTTTCTTGCCCCAGATGTCAGGTGCCCCCCAAGAAGGTAGGCAATACACATCACTTATAAAAAACATACACTGAAATAAAAAATACTTTCATCTACAAGCAAATACACCGCATAGGTTGTAAAGGATAGAAAAGTACAGATAAGTCCCATCAAAGAAAGGGGGATGGTGGGTGGGTAACCTGGACTGCAACAGTGAATGCACTCTAACATCTACATTTATGGTAGGTACACAACTGTACTATGTTCATCGTGTTTCACTGTTGCAGTCATCACACTTGGGTTGAATCCCAAAGCGGAGGTTGGGTGGCTGGGTCTAAATTGGATTAGGAGTGGCAATAAGGCCCTGTAGAACTGCAGTGGCAAAGCCTGCTCTGGATTTAGAGTAAAGAGGTAAGTGGTAGTGCTTGGTAAAAGTGTGCACTGAACTCCAAGTTGCAGCCTCCAGAATTTCCTTGGTTGACACTCCTCTGAGAAAGGCTGCTGATCTGGCTGTTGCCCTGGTAGAATGTGGTCTAATATTCTTAGGAACTGACTTGCCATGCTGTGCATAGCAGAAATGAATGCAGTGTCCTATCCATTTTGAGATAGTCTGCTTTGAAATAGCCTTTCCTTGTGATCCTGCAGCATATGCCACAAAAAGTTGCTTAGTCCTTCTGAAAGCTTTAGTTTTGTCAAAGTAAAAGCATAGCTGCCTGTGTATGTCCGAAGAGTGCAGAAGTCTCTCCCCTTTATTCTGGGGATTTGGATAAAAGTTGGCAAATGAATGGTTTGGTTAAGAGCCACACTGGATACTACCTTTGGCATAAATGTTGGGTTTGCCCTTAGAGAAACTCTGTCCTGATGGAAAATGATAAAAGGTTCCACTGCCATTAATGCCTGTAACTCTGAGACTCTTCTTGCTGAAGTTACTGCTAGGAGCAGAGCAGTTTTCCATGATAAGAATTTTATCTCAGCTGTATTGTCTGGCTCAAAAGGAGGCAGTGTGAGCTTTTCCAAGACAAAGTTGAGGTCCCGTGTAGGCATTGGTATGAAAGTGGAACCTGTAACCCAGAGAAATATTCAGTATCCATTTGTCCTGAGTTATCATGTGCCAGTTTTGTGAGAAAAGTGCTAGCTTTCCCCCTAAAGGTGCTGCCAAAAGGTAAGTGCTTGGCATTGGTAGTGGGAAGTCATTGAGCCCGTTTCCTATATGGTAGTGATTTGTCTTCTCCGCCTTTGGAGGCTGAAGCACTCCATTGCTTAGGTCTGTATGAACCTTGGGGCTGAGATCTGCCTCTTTGTGGCCTGTCTGACACTGGAAAGGCCCAATTTTTAGAAGGCCAGTTCCTGCTAAATCTGGGTGGCTGAACCTGTAAGAAATCCTTTACTGTCTGCACTGATTTTGCTTTATCCTCCATTTTCTTTAACACTTCTTCTGCCTTAACACCAAAGTATCATGCTGCAATGGAGCATCCAATAATTTTGCTTTAACATGATCAGGTAAACTGTTATTTTAACCAAGCATGCCTTTGAATGGCAGATCCTGTAACTGCGGCTCTGCAAGAAGCCTCTAGTGAATCAAAACCATATTGCAAAGTAAGCTTTCCCACTTGTTCAGCTGCATGCAATAAATCCTACATTTCCTTGTTTTCAGGACATTCAGAGCTTGTAAGCATTTTCGGTTTTAGCAGAGACATTAGGTATTGTTGATATTTAAGCATGTGAAATTGGCAGTTTAAAGCCCTTACAGCTAAAGTAGCAGAGGTGTAAACTTTTTTCCCCCCATATGTCCAGTGCTCTAGAATCCCTATCAGAGGGAAAAGGGTTTTTTTTTTGCAGTGGAAGCCTTGACCCCTTTGGGACCCTGAGAAATTGTTTCTGGATCAGCAGCAGGGTTTTTATAAAGAAATTTATGCGACTCTGGAACCCTGTAGTACCTATCTGGCTTAACGGGTGCAGGGGGTAAAGAATCAGGAGACAAACTGGATTCACAGAAGACATAATCAACAATATCTAGCACAGGCAGGATAGCCAGAGGTCTGTGATGAGGCAATAAAAGAAGGTCTCTGAGCCTTTTCTTGGATTCTTAATAATCTTGGCTCTCCCAATGGAAATGTTCCCTCATGGTGTGCAGGTTTTCCCCAAAAGAATAGTCCTCAGGAGGAGAGGCTAAAGGGGTAGATTCTTCAGCATCAGAGTCCTCATAGGGAGGGAGAGAATACCCCTGTTCTGAGGAGGAATCAGAAGAAATGGAAACCTGGTCAGAGGAGCATAGTCAGCGTCTTGCCTAGGCCTTTTATCAGGAGGGGGATGGGAACCCCTGATCAAAGTAATTAGGTCCTCGGCCATTTTAAGCATCTGCTTCTTAGGCATGGATGACTGTCCAGGAGAATGCTGTACTTGTTTCTTTGTCTTTAAAGGTGTTTTAGACTTTGCCTTGGCTGCTGAAGTGGTCTTGATAGTAAGCTGTGTAGGTCTGAAAACA
This sequence comes from Protopterus annectens, assembly GCF_019279795.1. Taxonomy (NCBI): domain Eukaryota; kingdom Metazoa; phylum Chordata; order Ceratodontiformes; family Protopteridae; genus Protopterus; species Protopterus annectens. The sequence goes on from NC_056735.1 coordinate 1,416,966,314, forward strand.
CCCTCAGAAGCAGATGCCTGCTCAGCGGCTCTGGACCCATCTGAGGGAATAGTTTCCGTAGGCCCAATACCTTGAGTTTCCAGAGGCCTAGTTGCCTCCACGTGGGAGTCGGAGGCGGCCCTGTGGCTCTGAGGTAGTGGGTGTCAGGGGCTGCGAAAGCGCTTCACCGAGTACCGGCGACTGGCCTAGAAGACTCTTAGTCGGTTTTGGACCTCAGATGCCTGTCCTTTTCCTTGTCCTTGTGCTTTTTATGAACTCCGGTCGTCAGTTGTTCAGACGGCATTATATAGTTAAGCCTTCGTCTAAAGTAATGCAAAGCAAAATCGAACCGACGCTTAATAGTGCGTTGGTTAAATCTAGCACAAAACAGACAACTAGCAACGTCGTGGTCAGGGCCTAGGCAAGGAATAGAGTAAGAATGAAAATCCTTATGAGGTATTTGCTTCCCATAAGAAATACAATTGTTCACTTTTACTGACATGGGTCTGGAGCAAGAAAACGTTTCCCCAACGGGGTACTTAGCTTTACTGAAGACTTCGGATCTGAAATTCAATTTCAAAAATCTCAGGAGTCGGCCGACCAGCACTTGCGAACTGCTTTTGCTTCGGGCACCGCGCAGCAAGAAAGACTGAAGAAAATGGCGTTGGATGCATCTTATATACCCCTGGTGCACCGATGTCAGGTAAGATGCGACAGCAACCGACGCCGGACCAGGACTTTGGAATTTAGGCCGACTGCGGGTAGCCTGCCAGCAGGATAACCCAAGTGTAATGACTGCAACAGTGAAACACGATGAACATCCCCCATCTTGCCTTTGCTCTTCTCAGAGGGAACAGGTTGTGAACTTGCTGTTGTAGGACTCTGATTCTTTCCTGTGGTAGAAACGCCCGCATGAGGACGGTGTCTAGTTCTGCACCTATAAAAGTGACACACTGAGGGCAACAAGGCAGATTTTTCCCAGTTCAATGTTATGCCCAACTGTTGACACAAATTTATAGTAGCGTCCCTGGTCTGAATTAGTAGATGCCTGGTGGTGGCTGTGAGGAGCCAGTCGTCCAGATATGGAAACACTTTGAATCCTTGACGTCTCAAGTGAGCAGTTACCACTGCCATGCATTTGGTGAACACCCTGGGGGTTGTGGTGAGACCAAAGGGCAGGGCTCGAAACTGAAAATGACTGGCTCCCAGCCAGAAGCGTAGGTGACTTCTGGATGCTCTGTCCATTTTGATGTGGTAGTAAGCATCCTTGAGGTCGATGGAGCATATCCATACTTCTTTTCCCAACAATGGGAGAATACACTGCAATGTGGCCATTCAGAACTTGGACTTTTGTACATGGGTGTTCAATCGGCTGAGATCTAATATGGGTCTCAGGTTCCCTGTTCTTTTCGGCACCAAAAAGAATCTTGAGTAAGTCCCTAATCCGATCTGGTCTGAGGGGACATGTTGGATGGCTCCTTTTTCTAGCAGCTTTGAAACTTCTGAAGCTGCATAATCCCTTTGACTGGGTGGAACATCCGGGATTTTCTTGACTGGAGGGGGATCTGACGAAAAGGGAATGACATATCCTCCGGAAATTATTCGTACAACCCATTGGCCCTGGATGATGTCTTGCCAGGCCTGCGGGTATAATGAGATTCGACCCCCGACTGGCTCTGGAAACGCACAGTCGGGCCTCCCATCAGGAGCGATGGTATGGAGAAACACGAAAGGAATTGCGGTCTTAGAGTTGCGGGGCCCTCCTCTACCTCTAGGGTGGCGTCTCCCTGAATAACCCTCCCTCCCCTGCCTCTAGAGGGGGGGCTCACCTTGTGCACCGGGAAACATTCTCTGATTTCTTGAACCACATTTTTCCACCCCTCTGGGCCTTGGGATAAGGCCTAGAGGGAAGGGAAAAACAGACTCCTACAGCAGACAGAGTTTTTCCCTCCTGCTCTCACCCACGGAGGGTGTCTTTCACCTTGGTTCCGAATAAAGGGGAACCGTCAAAAGGGGCGTCGGTGAACGAAGACTTGAAGGCCTCCGTGAAATGACAAAGGTGCATCCAGGCCCGTCTCCTAAGAGCAACTCCTGAACTTGATGCCCTACTTGCTCCCTCGGCTGCATATGAAATCAGCCTCATGGAGGAGTTAACAATGGAATTGAGGGTAGACATCTGGGCGTTAACAGTCTGCGTCACTGCCTCAGAAACGTTACCCGTGAGAGTATCTCCAGGTTCCTTGAGGAGATCTCTCTGGAGCCGTGTAAAGTGAGATAAATAATTCAGTGCCCGTAAGGTAAAGGTCGCTGAAGAAAGGGTACGCTTCCCGTACCGGTCCATGGTCCTAGACTCCTTGTTAGGAGGATGGACAGTGGAAGAAGTCTCAGCTAATTCCTTCTGAGGGCTGCTGCCACCACCATGGCATCCACAGGGACTTTCTTGGACAGAAATTCCTTACCAGGGGGAGCAGACAGAAATTTACTGCGTCTCCTGGAGACTGGTTCCAGAGTCAGGGTTCTCCCACAACCTTCGACAAATGAAATCCAGGAGTTCGTCAAAGGGTGGAGACACCCAGGAGGCGAAGGGCTGAGCACCAAAGGCCTTCAGGAAGACCGACTCCTCCTCGGAGGGGCTTTGGACGGCCAGTCACCTCTGTTTTAAGATCTCTAGGATGTCAGAGAAAGAAACATCCTCAGAGGATGACTTGGGGGACCCCTCCGATTCCTCGAGGTCGGTATCTGATGTGAGAGACTCATCTTTGGAATCTATGGGCTTCCTCTTGCACGTTTTCTTTCTGGGGGGCTCCTCAGGCAGGCACTCTGAGGGGCCCTCAGAAACTTGGGGACCACTCATGGAGGTACCATGAGGCCTTGGGGCTCCGCTGTCTAGAGATAGATGGTGATCAGAGACCCGCACCGGTGTAGTAGGGGACAGAATGACCGCCCGCATGAGGTCACTGACGATCTGGCCAGCGCAATCCGCATGGCCTCAAAGGCTGGTCCCCCCCCCCCCCCCGAGTCCGAGGAGTGACCAGCCTCCGAAGCCAGGACAGGAGTCAGACTTCGCCGCGCCAAAGCACTGAGAGGGAGACTAGGAACAGAGGGATGTCCCGAAGCCTCTCCCTTGGGTCTGACTGAAGAATCCAGAGTCCTGAATCCCGTGGACGGCACCGACGGGGTCGGAGCGGACGTCGGCACCAATAAGCCATGAGGGGCCATCGGAACAGACCTGGAGACAACACTGAGCCGAGCACTCCAGCTCCGAAAGCTGAGATGCGCTCAGAGGAGGAAGTATCGAAGCAGGTTGAAGGATGGGCTCCGGAGCAGACTGGGACAGAGCAGAGAACAATTTTGCCAAGACCGGCGACTGAAGGAGTCTCTGCACCACTCTATCAACGTCCACATCAGATAAGGTCCTGGAGGATTCAGAGGACAAGGAGGGCGATCGAGACCTCCTCTCAGGCGATACTTGCCTAATACTAGGCGATCGGCTCCGAATAGGTTCCAAACTTATTGGAGCAGACGCCGGTTCCATTACAGCTGACACTTCCTGCGGCCCAGAGGACAGTGGAGCCGAGGATGTCGAAGCAGATTTTGCTATTTTCTCTGGTGGCTCAGAGGAGACTGATAGAGCCAGAGACCTCTTTTCAGATTTTGTTTTAGCCTTGGAGCTGGAAGCAGTTTCCAGACCCTCTTCGAAGGAGAGTTTCAGAAGTTCCTTCAAAATCAACTTATTCATCCTCTCCTGGAGGACTCTAGGACTAAATGCATGACAGAAACTGCATGACTCCTGGAGATGGATTGCTCCCAGACAATATACACAGACAGAATGTCCATCGGTAATGGACATTTTATAATCACACAGGGCATTTCTTGAAGCCCGAGAGCTTGTGCTCCTTAGAAATCTTTAGGCACAGTAACCAACAATCACCAAGTACCAAGACAAAAAATTACAGACAAAGAACCAACAGGAAACACTCACAGTTTTATAACCACACTTAGGGTGGGAAAAAGTACAGTTTTGTACCTACCATAAATGTAGATGTCCGAACTGGATAGCATCTGCAGTCATAACAACTGGGTTGTCCTGTCGTCAGGCAGCCCTTCAGTCGGCCGGATTCCAAAGTCCGGGTCCGGCTTCGGCTGATGTCGCACTTCACCCGACGTCATCTCTGTTGGTCTTCGGGTATAAAGGCATCAGCCGACGCCATTTTCCTCAGTGTTTCTTGCCCCAGATGCCAGAAGCCCTCTTGAAGGCTAAAATTTTGGATAGATGCCAATGTTTCCAAAAAGATAGAGGTAAACACAAACATAAGCATGTATGTACATATATACAAACAAATACACCATAAAGACTCCCCCCCACCAGCTAGCTATTAGGAGGGTAACCACCCTAGGAGTACCACAGAGGGGAAGGAGGGAGGGTAATCCTGACTGCAGATGCTATCCAGTTCGGACATCTACATTTATGGTAGGTACAAAACTGTACTATGTCCTTCATGGATGCATCTGCAGTCATAACAACTGGGTAGAATACCATAGCCAACTAGGGGAGGAGGATAAAGGTAAATTATGGTGTGTTTAGGATCCCTTGCAGTACAGCAGTGGCAAACCCTGCTCGGGATCTGGAATATAGAGGCAAATTGTAATGCTTGGCAAATGTATGCACGGAGGTCCAAGTAGCCGCCTCAATAATGTCTTTGGTTGCCACTCCTCGTAAGAAGGCTGTGGTAGTGGCTGTTGCCCTTGTAGAATGAGGTCTTATGTTCTGTGGAATTGGTTTTCCATGGAAGGAGTAACAGAATCGTATGCAATTTCCTATCCATTTGGAGATTGTCTGTTTGGAAATAGCTTTTCCTTCCCTTCCTGTTGCATAAGCTACGAAAAGTTGGTCAGTCTTTCTGCTATTTTTGTTCTGTCCAAGTAGTAGCGTAGCTGTCTATGTACATCCAAGGTATGCAGTATTCTTTCCCTCTGTTTTGTGGGTTGGGAAAGAAGGTAGGTAGGTGGATTGCCTGGTTTAAAGACACTCTGGATACCACCTTAGGCATAAATGTAGGATTAGTCCTCATGGACACTCTATCTTGGTGGAAGATTAGGAAGGGTTGCACCGCCATTAAGGCCTGTAGTTCTGAAACCCTCCTTGCTGAAGTAATTGCCAGTAGGAAAGCAGTTTTCCATGACAGGTGTTGTAGGTCTGCTGTTGCTGCTGGTTCAAAGGGTGATAGTGTCAACTTTTCTAGCACAAAGTTTAAGTCCCAAGCTGGTAATGGTGGCTTCCTTGGAGGTTTTACATTCTTGATTCCTCTGAGAAACTGCCTGAGCAAAGGGTGCAAAAACAGGCGGATCAAAGCTGTATTCTGCTCAAATAGCTGATGCATGTATCTTGATGGAGGAGTAGGACAGGCCTGACTGAAGAAGTTCGCCAGGTACTCCAGAATGTTAGGCATATCTATGTTTGACACATCTTTTCCTCTTTCAGTACTCCAAATGACAAACCTTTTCCATTTTCCAGCATAGTTCCTTCTTGTTGAAGGTCTGCGTGCTTCAAGAATAATGTCTTTAACTCTTTGGGAAAGCTCTGTGTTAGCTGCTGCTATGTGATGTTCCATGCAGTCAGTTGTAACGTTTTTAGGTTTGGATGCATGATGCTGTAGTTGTTCTGAGTTAACATCAAAGGCATCAGGGGAATTGGCCACATATTGTTCCGAGACATGTTCCTCAGTAGTGGGTACCAGTGTTGTCTTGGCCAGTTTGGAGCTATCAGGATTATCCTTGGACGTTCCTCCTTGATTTTTAGTAGTACTTTGTGTATCAAGGGAAGAGGTGGGAATGCATATGCTGTTAGGCCTTTCCAGCTGAAGGAGAGCGAATCCACTTTCCATGCTAGTGGGTGGAATGTCCTTGTGCAGAATTTTTTGAGCTGGTGATTGAGAGGCGATGCGAATAGATCTGAGGCATTCCCCATTTCTTTGAGATGGTTTTGAAGATATCCGGGTGCAGCTTCCATTCGTGGGCATCCGAAGTGGTTCTGCTTAGTATGTCTGCTAGAGTATTTTCTTTTCCCGGGACAAATATTGCCTGTAACTGGATGTTGTAGCTGAGTGCCAGGGTCCACAGCTCCAAAGTCATTCTGCATAGGGGGTATGAATGAGTGCCTCCCTGTTTGTTGATGTACCACATGACTGTGGTGTTGTCTGTCCTTATCATCAACTGGCCCTCTTTGAGAAATGGTTTGAACTTTTGGATTGCCAGTTTTACTGCCAGCATTTCTTTTAGGTTGATGTGCAGGTGAAGTTGATCCTGTGTCCAGAGTCCTTGCACGCATTTGTCCAGCATGTGGGCCCCCCATCCTAGGTCTGAAGCGTCTGTTGTGATGGTCTGGCTTGCTTGACCTCTGCGAAAGGGTAGGCCTGGGTTTGACTGGCATGCCTGAGCCCACCATAGGAGCTCCTGTTTTAAGCATGGAATTAGTGGGATTTCTGTTTCCAGGCTGTGTCTGTGTTGGGACCATAAATTCTTTAGGTACCACTGTAGTTTTCTCATATGTAGTCTGGCAAATGGGACCAAGATTATGCATGATGCCATGAAGCCCAAGGCCTGGAGTACTTTCCTTGCTGTTATCTTGTTCAGTTTTGTTAGTGCCAAGAAGTAAAGAGGGAGTTTTTTGTTTTTCTGTAGTTAGGAATGCCATTTGTTTCACTGTGTCCAATTCCGTGCCCAAGAAGGTCCTTGTTTGGGATGGTATCAGCCTTGACTTTTGCAAATTGACTGTGTATCCCAGTGCTTGTAGCAAGTAAATGACCCTTTGTAAATCTGTTGTCAGCTTGCTTTTGTTGTCCCCTTGTAGTAAGCAGTCGTCCAGGTATGGGTAAATTTGAATTCCCTGTAGTCTGCAATGGGCGATTACTGATGCCAGGCATTTTGTGAAAACTCTGGGCGCAGTAGATAAGCCAAAGGGCAATGCTGAGAATTGATAGTGCTCTGATCCTGCAAGAAATCTGAGGTATCTTCTGCAGATTGGTCGAATGGGGACGTGCAGGTATGCCTCCTTGAGATCTAGAGTTACCAGCCAACACTCCTTGCCCAGCATGGGAAGAAGTTGCTGTAAGGTCAGCATCTTGAATTTGGGGACAATGATGTATGTATTTAAGGTGGACAGGTCGAGAATTGGTCTCCAACTTTTTTCCTTTCTTGGAACTAGGAATAGTCTGGAGTAGAACCCCTTTCCTTGCTCTGTTGTTGGCACTCTTTCCACAGCTCTCATGTTTGCTAACTCCATTATCTGTTGTAGAGCCTCTGTTTTTTGATTTGGAGGTAGATTTGGCATTCCTCTTTTGACTGGTAAAGTGTGGAAGTGGAACCGGTAGCCTTGATCTATGGTTTGTAGAATCCACTTGTCTTTTGTTATGTAGTGCCAGTTCTTTGAAAATAAGGTTAACTTTCCGCCTAAAGGAGCTGCTATTTGTTCCCTGGTAGGCGGATCTAGGGTTAAGTCACTGTGGTTGTGTTGATGTAGTGGCAGAGGTTGTGTCTGTGCCTCTGTTGTTACCTTGCCACTGTCGTCCTCTGTAGGCACCTCCTCTAGATTGGTTTCTGCCTCTGGAATGTCTGTTCCTGCCCCTTTGAGATCTTGTGGAGTCAGGAAAGGACCAATTTTTGGCAGGCCAGTTCCTGCTAAACCTTGGGGGTTGTACCTGCAAGAAATCTTTAACCGTTTGGACAGATTTTGCCTTTTCTTCCATTTTCTTCATAACCTGCTGGGCAGGTGTACCAAACAAACTTGTCTTATCCATAGGAGCATCTAGCAACTTAGCTTTAACATGATCCGGTAAAGCTTGCTCTTTTAGCCATGCATGCCTTCTTATCACTGTGCCAGTCATGGCTGATCTAAATGAAGCCTCCAGTGCATCATAGCCACATTTTAAGGAATGGTTACTAACCTGTTGTATGTTATTTACCATTTCTAATACATATTTCTTATCAAGAGATTCATCAGTGGTTAGCTTTTTAGTTAATTGATCAAGCATAAACTCTTGGTATTGTATCATGTGAAACTGACAGTTTAAAGCTCTAGCTGAGAGAGTAGCTGAAGTGTAGACCTTTTACCCCATCTGTCTAATGACCTTGCTTCCCTTTCAGAAGGAATAGGGTTTTAGCTATGGTCGCTACTGCCTTGGGACCCTGGGATATAGTTTCTGGGTCTGCAAGTGGGGCCTTGTAGAGGTGGTGAAGAGTATCTGGCACCCTGTAAAATCTGTCTGGTTTGGCAGGGGCTGGGGGTAAAGAATCTGGAGAGGAGCAAACATCATTGAAAGCATCATCCACCACAGAGAGAACAGGAGGTACAGCTAAGGGCCTGTGCTGTGGAAGGTGCAGAAAGGTCCTAAGTCTTTTTCTGGAGTCTGAAAAATCCTGTTGCTGCCATTGGAACTGCTCTCGCATGGCATGTAAGGTTTCTCCAAAGGAGAATTCTTCTGGTGGGGAAGCAGCTGGCATGGAATCTTCAGCATCAGAATCTTCAAAATTGGAGAAAGGAGCCTCTGGCTGGTCAGTTATGTCTGATTCATCAGCAGAATCATCAGAGGACACTGGCTCAGGGGGCTCAGCCCTAGGTCTCTTCTCTGGGGGCTGAGAGGCCCTGTCTGGGTGAGGTTGAGTTCCTCTGATTAATGAAATTAAATCTTCTGCCAAAGTAAGCATTTGAGAACTAGAAGAGGGCCTGGTAGTGGGGGGTTTAACAGGCACTGTCTTAGTAGTCTTGGCAGCTTTAGCCCTGGCGAAGGCCTTAATGGACATGGCTGCTGGAGGCCTAGCTGCACGTGCTGGGGTACAGACATCCAAGGGAATGGTGTCTGATAAATCAGTGGCCACCACCGTAGTGGATAAAATTTCTGAGGCCGATTCAAGAGTGGTAGCAGGGGCCTCAGTTGTAGAGATGGATTCAGCTGTACTTTGAGCAGTTTTCTCGGTTTCAGCCGAAACCGAGACACTCGCGGCTTGCTGAACCGTGGTTTCGGCCGAAACCGCGGACCGCGAGTGTCGGTCTTTATCTTTGCGTTTTTTGGCAGATTGGGAAGTCGGAGGATCCGACGGCATAATGTACGCAAAATCAGAACCGAAAAACTGTTCTGCAAACTCCGACCGATGCCTAAGCGTTCGGTTGAAGGAAGCACAGGCCGAACAGGCTGCTACGTCGTGGGCTGGGCCTAAACAAGGCAGGCAATGAGAGTGGAAATCTTTATGAGGTATTTGTTTCCCACAGGTTAAACAATTATTAACTTTTCTGACATCGGCTGAGGCAAGAAAGGTTCCCCAACGGGGTACTTAGCTTTAGAAGTCTTCGAAGTAGTATTCGGTAGAAGTAATCTCTGGATCCGACCGACCGGCACTTGCGAACAGCTTCTGCTTGAGCGCCACGGCAAGAAAGACTGAGGAAAATGGCGTCGGCTGATGCCTTTATACCCGAAGACCAACAGAGATGACGTCGGGTGAAGTGCGACATCAGCCGAAGCCGGACCCGGACTTTGGAATCCGGCCGACTGAAGGGCTGCCTGACGACAGGACAACCCAGTTGTTATGACTGCAGATGCATCCATGAAGGACATCTACCACGAACAATGATCTCTAATTTAAACGATCCTCTGACACACACAAGTGAGGGGAGGGCTAAAATCTCTAATTTAAACGGTTTTAAACCGGAAAGTTTGTAACACAGGGGAACAAGGGGACAGACTAGGTCCTCTAATTGAAACGGGCGTAGCCCGTTGGAAACAGCTAGTGGGATACCACAGAGAAATAATCACACACACACAACCTTTCCACAAAATAATACCAAACGCACAATAGCTATTAAATAGCTTTTTGTTTGCAATAAATTCTCTTATAAAGAAGAAAAAGGGTACTTAGCCACAGCCAAGAGCGAGACCATGTCCGAGCTACACAAGCGGCAAATGAGATCTGGGGATAGAGAGCAGTGCAGCATGGGATACCTTCTTAGCCCAGCCAATAGAAAGACTTTGAGCTAGAAAAGTTAGCTGAAACGTTAGCCGAGTCGAAGCAGACATTCGGCTCTGAACCCACAGGTAAGTATGTAGGCGAGATTGGGCTACATAACATCCAGACCTTAGTATAGTTTGCAAAGATATTGCAGTATAATAGGGACCAGTGATATGAGATGGTCCTGTCTGTATGCAGCATCAATGGGAAAACATTTTCTATTTAGCTGTGCAAGAGTTTCTAGCAGTGGATCACCTAGTTCCTTCTAGCACTTGAACAGTGTCTTCAGGGAAGAGGAGTCTTTGAGCAATTCAAATCTTACCATCCATTTGGGTAAAGATGAGAGATGGAAGATTTGGGCATAGAAGCAATCCTTGTAGGGTGATCAGGTGCAGCTGAAGAGGTATCTTCTTGTAATTTCCCTTTGTCAAATGAAATAGCAGGGCAAAATTACAGTTGCGCACACATACCATAAATGTAGATGTTCAAAGTGTATTCACTGTTGCAGTCCTGACTTGTGGAATTTACTGCTGTGGAAGCCCTTGGCTGGTCCTCCTCCGGGACCCGGCAGGCGCCTCAACAGATGTCACTACATTTGGGTATTGCCGCATGGTACAGCAGTAGCGTTGCTGCCTCACAGCAAGAGGTTCTCCTGTTCGATTCCCGGCTCTAGTGCCTTGTGTGTGGAGTCTGCATGTCCTCCCCGTGGTCGAGTGGCCTCTGAAAGACATGCGTGAATGGGCATGCCTTCACTGAAGGTTGGGTGTTGGGCTGGCAACCCGGCACCATAAAAAGTCTACTGCCAATCATTAGCAGACCGGAGTTTCGCTGTGGCGACCCCTAACCGAGAAAAGCCGAAAAGACAAAAACTACATTTGGGTATAAAGGAAGTCAGCTGGAGCCATGACCTCATTACTTTCAGAAGCCCCTAAGAAGCGTCTGAGGTCAGAGATCTGAGACCCTGGAATTCAGAATAGTGGAGAAAAAGGAAGGGGAGAGAATGACCGAGACTTAGTTGAGCACCCTAGCCTGTCCAGTAGATCAGACAGGAAGGAGGGAGGGAAATACTAAAACAGTGAATACACTAACATCTACATTTATGGTAAGTATACACAACAGTACTATTTTTGACTGTTGCAGTCCTGACTTGTGGGATAATTCCCAAAGCTGAAAAGGAAGGTGGATAGAAGGTTAAGGAGAGGGGAGGATGGCCTGAAAAATAGCAGTGCCAAATCCTGCCCTGGACTTGGAAAAATTAGAAGATGGTAATATTTGGTAAAGGTATGGACTGAGGACCAAGTAGCTGCTTCCAGAACGTCCTGTGTGGCCACTCCTTTAAGACAGGCTGTACAGGTAGCTTGTATAGATATATAGTGGAAGATCCATTTGGAGATAGTTTGTTTTTTTTTTTTTTTTTGCTTTGAAACTGCCCAACCCCCCCCAAGCTACTGGCAAAGGCCACAAAACGTTGGTTTGGTCTGACTTCCTGATATTTTTGGTTCTGTTTGAATAGTAATGTACTTGCCTATGCACATCCAAAGAATGGAGAATACTTTCTCCCTTGTTTTGGGGGTTGGGGAACAAAGGCGGCAGGTGTATGGATTGAATTAAGGAACTCTAGTCACCACCTTGGGCATTAAGAAAGGTCAAGTCCTGACCCAGAATCTGTCTGGGTGGAAGACTAAGGGTTTCACATAAGAGGGCCCGAAGCTCAGACACCCTTCTGGATGAGGTACTAGCTAGTAGGAAGGCAGTCTTCCAGGTCAAAAATTTTAACTCAGTGGAAGCAGCCAGGTTCAAAGGGTGGAAGGGCAAGTTTTTCCAAAACAAAACTGAGGCCCCAGAGAGAGGCTGAAGGCTTTCTGGTAGGCCTAATGTGGATAAACCCTCTCAGAACCTGTTTCATGATGGGGTGAGAAGACGGAAGACTAAGAAGGGAGACAGGCAAATATAGCCAAAGCATGAATTTTAATGGAGGAGTATGAGAAACTCTTTTCAAAAATGCTGGAAAAATATGACTGGATGAAAAGAATATGAGCAAGCCGAGGGTATTGTGCCTCCTGTATACGCCAAAGGGTGAATCTTTGCCATTTGGCGAAGTCTTACTAGTGCTAGCTTTTCTGGACTCTTTTAGAATGTCCAGGACCTTTGTTGGTCAAGGAGAGGTTCCCTGCCTGGGGTCAAGGTATCATCCATGCTGACAATCCGAGTGTCTGGAGGTCAGGGTGTACTGTCTTGCCCCAGGCCTGTGTTAACAAGTAAAGCCTCTGTGCCAGCTGCCATGGCTCCATGCTGGTTAGGTTTAGGAGCTGACCCTGGGCCAATCTGGGGATATCAGGATTACTCTTAGTACCTCTTCCCTTATCTTTAGCAATACCCTGGGAAGCAGTGGTATTGGAGGGAAGGCATAAAGGGAAAGGGAAAGACCTAAAGGTCGAGTTCCTAGTGCTCCTGGAGCAAAACATTTTCAAGTGAGCATTAAGGTCCATTTGTGGGACACCCCACTTTATGGCTATGCTGAGAAAGACTTCCTGATGCAGTTGCCACTCCTGGGGGTCTGACAGGCTTCTGCTGAAGTGATGTGCTATCTGGCTGCTTTCACATGGTAGGTACTGGATAATGAGGTGCAACCCTAGAAAGTGAGATGTTTGTGTAACATCCATGGCTAGGCAGCAAAGCGGGTAAAAATGGGTCTCTTCTCGTTTACATACCAGATAATCGTGGTATTGTCGGTCTTCGCTAATAGGACTCCTGGTTTCCATTTCTTCTGGAAAGCAATCAGGCCTTTTTGGACTACCATAATTTATTTAAAATTTAATTACCAAGACATTCTGACTGCACAGAAGCCCTTTTTCAGTGGAGACCCGGAGAAAAGCTCTGTAAGTTCTTTTAGATTTGTGTGTTTGTATCTGAAATTGGAGTCCCAACTGCTTTGAATCTGGAAACTGTTGAAGTGGGATCCCCAGGCTATTTCTGATGCATCTGTTGTCAGTTTGTCCCCGAGGGGTGAACCTGAAGGGCAGACCTGTGTTAAGAGAACATGCTTGAGCCCACCAGGCAAACTCCTTCCTGAGGCAGGGAAGCAATTTTATCTTGAAGGTGAGATACTGTGCATGTTGGCACCACACATTCTTGAGGTGTGCAGTCTGGCCAGTGGAATCATAAGGATGCAACAGGCCGTGTAACTCAGAGCCCTGAGATGTTCCCTGGCCAAGATTTTCTTGAAATAAAGGGTCAGTAAAGAGACTTTTGTCCATGGTAAAAAGGTCTTCTGGAGAGATGTGTCCAGAAGGGCTCCCAGGTACACAATCCTGTTTGTGGGGTCTGAGATTTTTGTGCACTGATGGTGAACACCACTGAGGTTAGAAGATTTTGATTGCAAAGCAGGTCCTCTCAGTTGTTCTAGGTTTGTTGCCTGAATGAGGCATTCATCCAAGTAGGGGTAAATCTGAACTCCCTCGTCCAAGCATGGGTAAATCCAAATTCCCTCGTCCAAGCAAGGGTAAACCTAAACTCCCTCGTCCAAGCATGGGTACATTTTTTTATTTATTTTTATTTTACTTTTGTTAACCGGGGGTGTCTGTCTGAGCTGAAAAGGCCCTTTTTCAGCAGAGGCCCAGGGAGAAAAGCTCCACATAGAAAAATTACAGATACATTTAGATATTTAGACATGATCAGTATACACACAAATTACAATAGACATGTTTTTACAGTGGTATGCAGCACAGCAGTTACACTGGAGAGAACAAACAAGAAAATATTAATTTAAAAATGAAAGTAATTAATAGATTTGTGGTGTACAGCTGAAATTTGGAACATAGGTAGAATATATACAAAGTACATTAGCCAGTGTTTGTGAGTAAGATCGAAAACTATTATCAAGTACTCTAGGTTTAGTATGTGTACCTTATCCGCTTTCACTAGCCTGGGGAGCAATCATGGCACTGCCAACTTTGCTTGAGATGTTGCCTAATGAGGTTTTTAAAGGAGACTTTGAATGATGCGTTTTGTATGCTAGTGGGGGTAGAGTTCCATTTTATAGCCACTGAACTACTACATAGTGCGTCTCCAAAGCTATTGCAGCTATTGGTGACTTCTAGTAGTAGTTTGCTTGATGATCTCTAACAGGCCTCTTGGCTGAGTGATGTTGTACTAGGTTTTTGAGGGCAGGACACGTATTGGGGAGGTAATAGATAGAATGATAAAGGTAGAGCTGATAGTAGGTTAGGAGGTTGAACTCTCTCATCCAAGCATGGGTAAATCCAAATTCCTTTTGTTCTACAGAAGGCCATCACTGGTGCTAGGCATTTTGTGAAGACACTGGGAGCAACACACAAGCCAAAGGGCAGAGCACAGAACTGATGGTGTCTGGTACCTGCTATGAAGTGCAAGAAGCTCCTGTGTGACTCCTATATGGGAATATGGAGGTAGGCATATTTTAGGCCCAGGGTAAACCATGAAGGCACTGGGGCAGACCATAGGCAGAAGTTTTTGAAGGGTTAGCATTTTGAATTTTGGGACCTGTAAGAACTAGTTCAGCTTTGACAGGTACGGAATTGGCCAGAAAGTACCTTCTTTTCTGAGTACAATTAAGAGTCTGGAATAAAAATGCCTTCTTTACAAGTGTTCTGGAACAGGTTCCAATGAACCATGAGAGCACAGTCTCTCCATCTGGATTAATGCCTTGAACTTTTGGTTTGTAGAAATGTCTGGTAGTACTCAGTAAACCAAGGGTTGTTTGAACTTGAGTTTATAAACCCTTTGAAATTATTTTTGGCATCCACTGGTCTCAGGTAATGAGAGTCCAGTTCTTGTGGAATAGTGAGAGCCCACCCACCACTTCAGAGAGGGGGACGGGGAGGAGAGGGGGTACAGGGTTGGCAGTACCATGCCAAAATCATGGTTGCTCCTTGCTAGGAGCCTCCAGACTAAAACTCCGTAGTCTACTGGAGTCTGTCTGCCATTGTCTAGGCCACTGGTGCAGTCTTTGGCTCTTTTCCCTACAAGGTTTTCTTTGTTTAGGCTTAGACGGAGTTAGAAAGGACCAGTGCTTGGTAGGGTAATTTTTGTTGAAACAAGGTGGGTGGACTTGAAGTCCTTGATGGCCTGCATGGACTTGGCCTTATCCTCTATTTTCTTGATGACAGTTTCAGCCTTGGGACCAAAAATAAATTTTTGTCCAATGGGGCAGCAAGGAGACCAGAACTGATGTGGTCTGGAAGGGACTGCTCTCAGCCAGGTGTGTCTTCGGCTGATGCAACCTGTGGTTGCTGCCCTACTGGAGGCTCCCATGGTATCATACCCACAGTGCAGAATTTCGCTAACGGAGAACAAGAATTTCAAATATCTATCAACTCCTTGAAGAAGCCCTTCTTTTCCATGCCCGTCAATTTCTGCTTCATCTGCTCAAGAATAGTTTCTTGATACTTAACCATATGGAAGTGAGAGTTCAAAGCCCTCATGATGAGGGTAGCAGGTGTGTACACTTTCCAAATATGTCTAGGGCCCTACTTTCCTTGTCAGTAGGCAAGGGGTTTTTGGAGATGCTAGCTTTTGCCACCTTGGGGCCTAGAGTTGCAACTTCAGGGTCTCCAATACAGTCCTTAAAGAGGTGTTTGCAAATATCTAGAACCCTGTAAACTCTGTTAGGTTTTCTAGAAGCAGGAGGCACAGAGTCAGCATTCAAAGAAGAATCCTGGAAGACATCATCCATCACCTCTAAGACAGAGGGTATGGCAAATAGATTGTGCTCGGGAGACTAAGAAATTCCATAACCCTTTAATTAGATTGTGAGTAGTGTTCCCTGAAGGTATGTAAGGTTTCCCCCAAAGGAAATATCCTGGAAAGGGAGAGGGCTGATACCAGGTTTTCTCCAGAGTCAGAATCCCCACAGGAGGCAATGGAAACACCTTTTTTAAAGGTGGACTCCTTCTGGTAAACATCAACTGAATCCAAAGAAACAGAAATTCTTCTGGAGGGATGTCTTTCTTTTACCTGGTGAGAATTCTGGAACTAACCAGGGAGTTATCCTCAGACAACCTCACAAGGTCTTGTTAGCAAGCTTGGGAGTGGGAGCCAGTAAGCCTAGGCTCAGACAGGGTAGGAGTAGCTTTTTTGTTAGAGACCTGTAGTTTTGGTTTAAGGCCAACCTCCACCGCTGAACAGACAACTAACTCCCATGAGCAAGAAGCTGTACTAAAGTCTTGACAACACGAAGAACAGTCATCGTTTTTTTTGGATGGTCGTTGGAAGAAGGAGCCTGCAAAGTGGTCCCAGACCCAACTGATGAACCAAGTTCTTCAGCTTGAAAAGATGAGGGACCGGGAAGCATATCTGACTCCAAACAGGTCTCAGAGGTCTGTGCCACCACCTCGGTAACAGAAGGGGGCTGTGAAAATACCTCACCTTCTTTGGCAATAACAAGCCTAACAGGACTGACGGACAGTCAGTGAGAATAGTCTGAAGCCCTAAGCCTGAAATGCTTTTCCTTTCTGCACCTAGGGAGATCTATTTCAGCTCGAATGGTGGACACTATTGTATGCTGATAGCCTGATGACACTCTTAGATGCTTAGCTAGAATCTCATACCTACACTTGGTTCTGCTATCAAAGCAAGACAAAAATGACAGATTGGGATGTCTTGTTCTGGCCCCAAGCAAGTCACAAAGGAGGAGTGAAAGTCCCGGTGAAGAATCTGTTTGCTACAGTGGAGACAATTAAGTCCATTAGTCAGATGATGCATAAAAGGCTCCCCAACAGGGTGCTCAGCTTTTTGGAGTCTTCTTTCTCTTGTATGGACTAACCAACAATGATCGTTAACTCTGCATCTGGCTCAGACTGCAAAAAACAATTGAGGTCATTTTGCTGGCCAACTCCCTTTATAAACAAACGTAGTGACGTCAGTTAGGGCATCTGCCAGCTCCTGGAGAAGGGAAAGAGACTGTCTGGTAGTCAGGCTGGCTAAGGGCTTTCATGACAAGAATTCCCACAAGTCAGGACTGCAACAGTGAAACTTAAAGAACACCCAATGTTGCCTTGACCAAAAGGATGCCAGTAATAGGTGTTTGACCTCTTCCTTTTGCGCATTCAGGAGAATTTTTGGAGGCAGCAGCAGTGAAGGAAAGGCAGAGAGAAATTTCCCTTTCCACAGGAAAGAGAAGGCAGCTGTCCTACAGGCTGTTGGAAAGGGAACCCTGGTGCAAAAGTGGAGAAGCTGATAGTTGGTGGTGATGCAAAAAGATTATCTGAGTATGCCCCACTGAAGCGTGATTGTCTTGAAAACCTATCTATTCAAAATTCATTCATGGGGGTCTTCTAGGGAGCAGCACAGGAAGTCTGCCAGCCCATTCTCCTGACAAAGAATGTACACGGTTGTGATAGTGATGCTTATCTGAATGGCTAAGTTCCATGCCTCCTGTGCTAACCTGTGCAACTGGCAAGACCTGGTACCTCCCTGTTTATCACAACTGTGGCGTTGTACGTGCACACTAGAAGTGACCCGAGTTGATAAAGGCAGGTGAAAGTCAGCAATGCTTGTAGAAGAGCCCTCATTTCCTTCAGACTAATATCTTCCTTTAGGAACGGAGGTATCTGCCAAGCACTCAGTGTGATCTTATCCATGCAATGCATCTGTGTGAACTTGTTGAAGAGGAGCAGGTGGTGTCAATGGAAGCCCTGGGTTCAGGTTGACCTGTCTCTTCCACCAAATAAGCTCCTTTTTGAAAGAAGGGAAGAGGGAAATCAGGGTGTCCAAGGGATGACCGTGCTGGGACCACACAGACTTCAAGTACCACTGGGTTTCCCTAATGTGAAGTCTGGCCATGAGGAGTATAGAGATGGTGGCTGCCACAAAACCCAAAGTTCTTAGCACCTTCCTTGCTAAGCAGTGTGTTGCAGAGGAAAGATTTTGGAAAAAATAAGACAGACTGCAAACTTTCTTCTGGGGGAGGAAAGCATGCATTTTCTGTGTGTCCAGTCTGCGGACAAGAAAAAACAAGTCCGGTGTAGAGATCATTTTTTGTAGTTCATAGTGAAAACTCAGACTTGTCAGGACTTGGAGGATGAAGTGTAAATGCTGAAACATTTCTGGAGAGCCTGTATCAAGAGGTCATACATGTAGGGGAAAATATAAATTCCACGAATGCGACAAAAAGCTACCACTTAGTGAACACCTTTGGTGCTGAGAAAAGACCAAAAGGCAGAGCAGGCAACTGAAAATGTGAGAAGCCACAGGAAAAATTGAGGAATATCCTGCAAGAAGGATGAATGTGTATGTGCAAGAAGTTGCCCTTTAAAGCTAGGGAAACTAAGAAAGCCTGGGGGAGAATGAAAGGCAGAAGAGAACATTCTGAAGGATGGTACTTTCAAAGAAGTGTTTAGAAGAGGGAGTTCTATGATGGATTTCTACTGTTCTTACTTGGAACTAGAAAAATTCTTAAGTAAAAACTTTTTCTATGAAGTCCTCATGGACTTACTTGATGATGCTCTGAATCAGCAGGCCTTGAATAATGGGGAGAGAATGGATAGAGGCTTGTGAAGCAGTTGTGGCATGGCTTTCAGGGGGGGGATATTTTCCCAGGACATGGCATAACCACCCTTGATGATGGACAGTACCCACCTGCCTGTGGTAATAGCTTCCTACCTAGCCAAGGAGAATGACAGTCTTTTGGAAAGAGGCATAATGGGACTTAGGGCAGGAGGGAAAGTATGGCAAAAGTAGTTAAAGATTTTTATTTCCGAAGGTAGACCTCTCAGGTGGAGGTTCCTTATGAAGCATCTTTTCTTAGGTGCTTTGCTTGGTTTCGGAGAAATCTTAGGGTCCCTTTCTAAAGAAAAGGGTAGCTTTAGATGGACAGTTCCAATAGTACAAAGGAACTAATAAGAGAAAGATGTGTCTGCAAGTCTTCTACAGTCTTACCTTGGTTTTTGAAAGTTTTGAAGAGAGTGGCAGCCTGAGAACAAAACAGCAAGTCTTGGCCCAAGGGAGCGACTAAGTTTTGATTTGGAATCTTCCAGGGATAGGCTGACTATGAAGCCATGCATATCTATGGAGAACAGATCCATGGCAGCTGGCCTCGAAGAAGCATCTAGTAGCATCACAATTGCACTTAATGCTGGGTCTGGTTATCTGAGTGGCCCAGGAAAGAAGACTCTGCATTTCTTGCCTTAACTTTACTATAGGAGGCTCCAGCATAAATAGTTAAAGGAGTACAGGACAAATATCACGTGCTTTGCCATTTGAGTCCGGTAGATAATGGTCCTAAAAGCAACGGTAGAAAAGGTATAAACCTTCTTCCCCATCTACCCATAACCTTCCTTGTCAGTCTGAGTAGGGCATTTGCACTGGGCAGAAGCTTAGAGGGCTTATCAGTAGACAGACAGATGGTCAGAGAGAGAGAGAGAGAGAGAGAGATACTGCATACGAGTCTGCCAGAAGATTTTTGTAAAGAAGTATTTTAAGTCATCAGGCACCTTATAAAACCCGTCTGGTCTTTTAGGAGCTGGTGGTAAAAAATCAGGAGCTGAAGTGGTGGACTGAAAGTTGTGCTGAAAAGTTTGAAGGAAAGAAGGGACTGAAGAAGGGGCAGGATAACACCTCTTCCAGGAGAATGCAGCTGACAAGAATAATCAAAAGAATGGTCAGAATAATAGGCTTGTTCTTCAGAAGAGCATACGAAGACAAGTTTTTGAGGAGTAGCCTGTGGTTGTGGAGATGCAAGAGGGAGGATTCAAAGACATAACAGCTTTGAACAACTGAGAAATCTATAGACTCCTTTTCTCTAGCTGCTGAGAAGAGCCACATGACTAGTCTTCTGTTTTTTCTTCTTGGGCATGGAGTTCACCTGGATGAGATAAGGAAGGCTGGACCCAGTCTAACCTCTAATGTGCCTGGAAACTTCCTCGCATATTTGGGAGACACCGTGAGGTCTCTTGGAAATGACAAGTCACAGTTCATCGGACATAGCAGCCATACATGCCCCCAACAGGGTCTCAGTATTGGGCAAATTAGAGGAAACCTGACATACCACGGGTTCTGCATCCTCAGCAGATAAGCAGAGTCAGAAACGTTGGACTGCAGATCAGTTTGAGGCCTCTAACTTCTTAGATGGAAGAGAGACATCTGAAAATACAGACTTTGCCATCTAGGACTGTATCAAATGTTTAAGACACTGAATCTCTAGAAAGGTGTTGAGAGAGTAATGCCTCGACCCAAGGATTTTGGGAACACATGACTGGCAAAAGGAGCAAGATTTGTGATAGGGCTCTGGGCCTAGGCAGAAGAGATGGCTGGTATGCACGTCCTTGTATGGAATCTGCCTACGACACTAGCACTTACCCTCCTTGCTGACATCCAACAACTTTCAACAAAATCAGCATAAGCAAAAAGGAAGATTCAACAATGGGTCACTTATCTGAACAGATGATTGAGCAAAGCAAACGTACTAACGACGCATGACCTGTGTTCAGGCTGGCGGTGAGATAGTCTGAGGATCCATGCTAGTACAACCATCTATATATCCAAGATCATGTATTGGACATATAGCCTCCAGAAAGTAAAGCTTTGATACTCCGGCTAGACGTCAGCCATGGGGACTGGTAGATGTTGGATAACTGTAGTTTCCAGTTGCTTGAAAGTTACTATTAAAAACAGACTTAATACTGTACCCTACACTATTTGTTTGGTTTGACTTGTTCTTAGGTTGGGAGAGAGGGAATTTATTCCTATCGTCATTTTTTAAAACGGTAAAACTCTAAAAACGCAAGTCATGTTTCTGCAGGGGGGAGAACAGAAAATGCAACACATGAAAATGATACTGTATTTCTTCGATATTTTTTTCTGGTTGCTTGAGAGTTCTATTTGTTTGAATTCCACTTAACGGAGAGTTTACCGTACAGAGTATCCCTTTATCCATCATTTTTAGGTTCGGGAAAGAAATAGAGGAGACTGAAAGTTTGGCTTAAACTTTGATACTACTTTAGGCATAAAAGGAGTACTCATTCTCCAAAAAACCTTGTCCCTGCAGAAAATGAGATGGGCTTGAGTCACCATAAGAGCGTGCAACTGAGATAATCTTGCAGAGGTCAGAGCAATCAGTAAAACTGTTTTCCATGTTAATAACCTGAAGTTAGCCATATTCAGCTGGTTCATAGGTTCCTAGATTTATACTAGACTAACTGCTCTTACGGGTCATTTTAAACCTAGCCAATTACATCACGTGAGAATCAAACCTTGCACCTTATGTCTGCAAGGTAAACACCTTAACCATTATGCCAAACTCCCACCCTTCTATAAGCCATGAATTAAAGGTAATGGCTTCTCTAATAAAAATTAAGATCTTAAGGACAGGACACCGGTTGTCTTGGAGGGCTCCGATTCAAAATTTCTTATAAAAAATTTTGATATAAAACTGCACTGAAAGACTAGGATCCATGGGCAGACATGCTGAAATGGCCAATAAATTAACTTCGATAAAGGAATAAGAAAGTTAATCAGATAGTAATGTGATGTCCCTTCTGTAAGCCAGTGATCAAGGAATGCCAGTCCTTACCATGGACACCGGTGAGGGACAGTTACTTGGAATAAAGATTGAAACGCACAGTATTTCCAGATGCAGCTCTCTACACCAAGCATAATTTCCCTGAAGAACACACGGGGAGCGCACACTATCTTGGGTCTGGGTTCCCTCTCTATCTCCAGGCCCCTAAATAAGACTCCCCACGGACACAGCTGTATAGTTTGAGGCCTCAGTGCGTTTCAAGCCAACCCCCCACTCTCTCTGTGAAACCAGTGCACTGTGTCCACACCTGGGAAAGGCAGTCACAGATTTACTAGCTGTGCTCCCTCTGCCCTTACTACAAGGTAGGTACTGCCACCAGAGCACTCTAAAGCCAGCTACTCTAAGGCTCTTACAATGGTACGCAATTATACTGAGTAAAATTAATACTATACAAATTGTAGCGTTTGACCAATGCAGCAAGGCTTTCATGAACGGCCACAGTATCATCAAATAAATATAAGTACTCTCAAAGATTAAAATATTCTCTAAAAGACCAGCGACAAAACGTTTAAATACATTTAATAATATATAAAAGAAAATGTGTTTATTTTTATTTTACATTTGTTTACCGGGAAAGTCTATACTAAATATTTATTTACAATAAACACCAGAGTTTCATTCACAGGAAATATTAAAACACAGATGGATAGGTTCACACAGATACCGAAAAAACAATACTTAAAGGAGAACCTTTTATTTCATCATGGTTTGGCATTTCCTACAATTTTACACTACTCTGACTATTTACAGGTTTTTAAATATTTTGGTATGTAATTTCTGAGTCTGACCACACGAGGTCTGGCATCTTGAAGTAATTCTGATTTAGTCTGCCTCTAGGTATCCCAAAATGCTGTGCATGTCTGTAAAAAATTACATCACGCAGGCCTCTTTTCCTAAAGCTCCCGTCACTGCATTGACTTTACATGTATACACTGCTGTCTTTCAGTCAGTTTTAAGTAACATCTCATGCCGTTCAATGACTACTTAAAACGCAAACAGTGCAAATGCCACAGAAATGACTTTCAAAGTGCTTTTTACTACTGCTTCTTTTTAGAATGGCTAAACTGCAGTCTTTTGTGAAGCCTGAATTGTACTACGTTGACTCATCTCAGATACCCCTTCACACCTAACGTCCCGGGCTGCAAAGTGCCGAGGGTAATTTGAGCTGTTACCTGCTGTGGTTGACAGCTCACAGCAGGAGATTTGACTCGTACTGTTTTATTGTTCTACGTTTTACTTTCTGTATGGGTAGGGGAAGGACCAAGGAGCTGTGACATCACAGCATGGGTGGGTTTTTAGCACGGTAGTGGTGATGTCAGTTTGGGGAGGGGGTTGGTCAGAAAACTACCTGTATTCAGTGCCTTGATGACATAGATGAATTTGAGACTGCAGCAGGCTTTTCCTGGGTTTGATGAAAGTTTTTTGAAAGTGAAACCACCACAGTACAGTAAGGTACTCTTCTAGTGGAGAGAAAGTCGATTTAAAATATTTAAATACTGTACTGTTTATTCATAGGAGGGACAGTAAACAGGGAGGAAAATGACAGAAAAGCTTAGCATTTAACAACAGAATCCTGTCATTGTCCTTTACCTAATCTCACTATATTTTCCAGACTGATCTAAAGAACTATTATTCCCTGGTTACTTACTAAAGCAATGCAAGATGAAGTGGGTGAGTGGTCTTCCTTCTTGGTTAGGTTTCAAAAACAGACTGCCTTGAGATTTCTGTCTCATCTAGTATTAAAACATTTCAGTGCTGGATTACAGAATGACATCACATACACCTGGTCATCTGACAGGTTTCCACATTAACCCTTTGCTAGAAACCAAAGCAGAACTCAGCACGTGTGTCACCATACACACAGAGCATTGGTGAGATACGTTATAGCATGTGGAAGCTCTAAAACCATTTCAAAACTTTTAGAGTAGCAATTAGGACAATACAGAAGGATGCATAGTCCTGGTATTCAGACATTTCGTCTTTGGCTGAAATCAGAAAGAATAGTTGTGAAAAAATCTTACCATAACCATAGATGTCCTCTTCTTCACTGCTGAAGTGTTCTTAACCTGAGGAATCTTCCGCCTGAAGGCAACCCAAAGTCGGCCAGTCTACAAAAGTCATACTACTGTAGCATACATAGGACGTCGCATGTAGGCTACTGTCAGACATAGGTCACAAAAGCGGTGTACACATGTACCATCCTCAGAACTAAAAGCCCCAGGAGGAATGCCAGACTAAGGCTATAGAAGATCAGTACAGCCAAGCAGAAAGATAGTGCAGGGGGAAAGAGGGAGGGATAGAATACTGCAGCAGTCAAGAGGAAGACACCAATATGGTAAGATTTTATACAACTATTCACTGCACTCCTATTCACTTGCTGCAGTATTCTTAACCTGAAGGAGAGCACCAAAGTTCAAGAAGGAAGGGAGGAGGAAGGAGCAGAGGAGCTCTCAATGAAGCTATGTAATATGACTTTGGCAAAGCCAGCTCTGGATCAGGAAATTCCATCCAGTTTGTAGTGCTTGGTAAAAATATGGATAG
Source organism: Protopterus annectens (assembly GCF_019279795.1). Taxonomy (NCBI): domain Eukaryota; kingdom Metazoa; phylum Chordata; order Ceratodontiformes; family Protopteridae; genus Protopterus; species Protopterus annectens. Next base: position 1,416,990,390 of record NC_056735.1, read on the forward strand.
AAGACCAAGTGGCTGCTTCAAGGATGGTGTCATTATCTAAGCCCCTGAAGAATGCCATACAGGAAAACCAGAGCCCTGGTATAGTGGGTCTTCATGAGCAAAGTAAGTCTCTTTCCATGCAACAAAGGCGAATAGTCTTCAAAATCCAAGAAGAAATGGTCTGCTTGAAATGGGTGAACCCAGAGCCCTAGGATGAAAGTTTACAAATAGCTAATCGGATTTCCTGACAGCCTTAGTTGAGGAAGATCAGTAATTCAATGGCTTGGTTAATGGATAACTCAATAACCACTTTTGGCATAAAGGAAAGATTTGTTCTCAGGGATACCCTATGTTTATGAAATACCAAGAAATAAGGCACTGCCACAAGAGCTTGAAGCTCCAACACCCTTCTGACTGAGGTAAAGGCCACTAGTAAAACAGCTTTCCAAGCTCAATGTCTGAGGGGTGCTGAGGATGCAGACTCAAAATGGGCCTAGGTCAGTTTTTCTAGGAAAAAAATAAGGTCCCAAGGAAGAACAGGTTTCCTGGGAGCCACAATGTGATAGACCCCTTAAGGAATTGTTTCACCTCAAATCTGGATGTTAGCAGTGGAGAAAGAGGCAGACAAGCAGAAATAGTAGACGCATAATTTCACAAATGAGTAAGCCAAGCCAGGAGACCATTCACACAAGAATGTACAGTTGTGTACACTTACCATAAATGTAGATGTTTAAGTGTATTCACTGTCGCAGTTATCATACTTGGGTTATCTGCCTGCAGGTAGCCCTCAGTTGGGCCGAATACCAGTGTCTTGGGATTTCTGCGTTGGATGCTGTCGCCTCTTCCATGACGTCAGGTCGTCAGGGGTACAAAACACGCAGCAGACACCATTACATCAGTTTTTCTTGCCCCAGATGTCAGGAGCCCCCAAAACAGGAAGCAATTACATGGTGTGGAACACCTCCAGTAAAAAGTAAATACCATTGCCATAAGATAGGGGCAAAAAAGAGGATAGGTAGAGAGTACAGAAAAGTCAGGGGGATGGAGGGAGGGTAACCAGGACTGCAACAGTGAATACACATCTACATTTATGGCAAGTGTACACAACTGTACTATGTTCTTCGTGTTTCACTGTTGCATTCATCACACTTGGGTTGATTTACAAAGCTGAGGAAGGGTGGAGACAGTCAAGAAGTATTAGGGCTGGCTAGCAGACCTTGTAAGACTGCTGTGGCAAATCCAGCTCTGGATTTAGAAAAAATAGGTAATTGGTAATGCTTGGTGAAGGTGTGTACAGAACTCCAGGTTGCAGTTTCCAAATCGTCCCTAGTAGGGACCCCCCTGAGAAATGCCATAGAGGTTGAGGCAGCCCTAGTGGAATGAGTTGTGATCCCCTGTGGGGTAAGTTTTCCATGGTGTTTGTAGCCGAAATGGATGCACTGCGCTATCCATTTGGAAATGGCTTGCTTTGAAATGGCCTTGCCCTCTGCCCCTGAAGCAAAGCCGACTAGCAGCTGGCCAGATTTTCTGAAAGGTTTAGTCCTGTCAAGGTAGAACCTGAGCTGTATGTGCATGTCCAATGAGTGCATGATCCTTTACCCTTTATTCTGAGGATTAGGAAAAAAAGGTTGGTAAATGGATGGATTGGTTTAAAGCAACACTGGATACCACACCTTGGGCATAAATGATGGGTTAGTCCTGAGGGAAACCATTTCTGCATGGAAGATAATGAAAGGTTCCACAGCCATAAGGGCCTGTAACTCAGACACTCTTCTTGCTGAAGTGATGGCTAGACGCAAGGCTGTCTTCCAAGAGAGGAATTTTAAATCTGCTGTAGCAGCAGGCTCAAAAGGGGGAAGCGTGAGCTTCTCTAGTACAATGTTAAGGTCCCAGGCAGGAGTGGGAGCTCTCCACAGGGGTCTTAAATTGTTAACTCCTCTCTGGAACTGTTTGACCAGAGGGTGAGAGAAAAGGGGTGGCTCAGTATTGTAACGAGATGAGATGGCAGAAGCATGAATCTTCATTGATGAGAAGGATAGGCCTTTGTGGAGCAGCTCTGTTAGATAATCTAGGATTTGAGGTAAGGTGGGCACGGCTGTGTCCTTTCCCTGAGACTGGCTCCAAGAAGAGTACCATTTTTACTTTTCTGAATATGATTTCCTAGTACTAGGCCTCCTGACCAAAGGATGACAATGTTTTCTGAGGGTTGCTAGTGATGTACTCAGGGAATAAGCCAGGCTGCTAGGTTCAGGATTTGCAGCAGAGGATGCAAAATCTGGCCCTCCTGCTGGGACAGCAGAGAGGAAGGTCTGATGTAGGTGCCAGGGTGGCACTGCTGTCAGACTGCATAAAAGTGGGTACCAGTGCTGGCGTAGCCAGTCCAGTGCAATAACGATTGTCCTTGGCCTGTCCTGTTGGATCTTGAGTAGTACTTTCACGAGGAGGGGCATAGGGGGAAAAGGCATAGACTGAGAGGTTTTCCAATGTAAAGGATAGGGCATCCACTTTCCATGCTTGGCTGTGGAGAGTTCTGGTTCAAAATTTGCTCAATTGATGGTTTTGGGGGGGGGGGGCAAAGAGGTCCACCTCTGGGGTCCCCCAGCTGTGGATTAGAAACTTGAATAAGTTGAGATCTAGTTTCCACTCATGTAGGTCCATTAGATTTCTGGTTAATCCAAACTGGCAACAAACGAACCAATTTGCCAAATAATGCCTTGAAGGTAAAATCACCAAGAAGAACCACTGATGACAAAAAATACAGATTTAAGCGCTTTTCGTTTGTCCCATAGACAAACTTCTTCAGAACTCTGAACCCAAGAACCCAAGAGTTCTGAAGAAGTTGGTCTATGGGACAAATGAAAAGCGCTTAAATAAATCTGTATTTTTTGTCATCAGTGGTTCTTCTTGGTGATTTTACCTTCAAGGCATTATTTGGCAAATTGGTTCGTTTGTTGCCAGTTTGGATTCACTACTGGTTTGTTTGTGGTTAGTTGTTTAAAGTTTTTTTTACACGTTATAGATTTCTGGTTAAGTTGTATGCCAGTGAATTTTGTTCGCCTGGCAGGAAGTGAGCTTGCAGGTGCACTTGACTGCTCAAGGCTGTGCTCCACAGAGCCACGGCTAACCTGTAGAGTGGGTAAGAATGAGTTACCCCCTGCTTGTTTATGTACCACATAACTGTGGTGTTGTCTGTCTTGATCAAGAGTTGTCCTGGAAGGATAAGGTATTTGAAGGCTGTCAGAGCATTCTGTACAGCTAACATTTATTTTTGATTGATATTCAAGTGCATTTGTCTTGGGCTCCATTTGCCTTTAATGCATTTGCCTGCCAAGTGAGTGCATAGTCTGATGAATCTATTGTCAGGGTTTCGGCGGCAGGGGACCGAGAGAAAGGGAGTCCCTTGTTGTGGTTGCAAGTCTCTGCCCACCAAGGAACTCTGTCCTTAGGCAAGGAATGATAGGAATCACTGTTTCCAGGTCCTGAGAATGCTGACACCACAGACTAAGTATCATTGAAGTTTCCTCATATGCAGTCCTGCATATGGAATTAGGAGGATGCATGAGGCCATGAACCCTAGTGCTTGCAGTATTTTTCTTGCAGATAGCTGGGTTTGGGTGGCCAGTATTTGGAGTAATTTGTCAAATAAACCTGCTCTTTTGGAGTGAGGACTGCATCTGGGAAGTTGTGTTCAAGCTTGCTCCCAGGAATACAATCTTTTGGCTGGGTACCAGATGTGATTTCTTTTCATTGATGGTATACCCCAGAGAAGTTAGGAGTCTCTTTACAAACATCAGGTGCTGAAGGAGCAATTCCTGCCTGTCCGCCTGAATCAGGCAATCGTCCAAGTATGGGTAAATTTGAATGCTTCTCTGCCTGCAGTATGCAATGGCTGGAGTCAGGCACTTTGTGAATACTCTGGGCACAGTAGATAAGCCAAAGGAAAGTGCAGAGAACTGATGGTGCATAGAGCCTGCCCTGAAATGTAGATATTTCCTGCAAGATTCCCTTATGGGGATGTGCAGATAAGCTACTTTAAGTCTAGGGTGACCAGCTAGGAGTCCTTGTCTAGCATAGGAAGCAGCTGCTGGAGTGTAAGCATTTTGAACTTTGGTACCACCAGGAAAGTGTTGAGAATGGACAGATCCAGGATAGGGCTCCAAGAGTTCTCTTTCCTGGGCACCAGGGGCAGTCTGGAGTAGAAACCCTGTCCCCTTTGCTCTGCTGGAACAGGTTGAATAGCCCTGATGAGGAAAAGAGAAAGTACTTGCTTTTGAGCCTCTGCCCACTGGTTTGGAGGAAGGTCTGGCAACCCATTTGGGGTTGGCAGCGAGTGGAAGTAGAATCTGTATCCCTGGGATACAATGTTTAAGACCCACTGGTCCTGGGTAATATGCTCCCAGTGGTTTGCATGCATGGCGAGTTTTCCTCCTAAGGTTGCAAGTATTTGGGTATGGCTAGGCAGGATGAAGAACAAGTCATTGTGAACTTTTTCCATAAGAGGGTGACTTAACACTCCGTTTTTTGAGGTGGGAGCATGCCAGTGTTTAGATCTGTGCATACCCTGAGACTGCAGTCTTTGTGGTCTGTTGCCCCTGGGTTTGGGCTGAGGAGGTCTGGGAAGGACTGGAAAGGACCATTTTTTTTTTTTTTTTTTTTTTTTTAAGGCCAATGCCTACTGAATCTAGATGGCTGTACCTGTAGGAAATCTAACAGTTTGCATAGATTTAGCTTTTTCCTCCATCTTTTTAAGAACAACTTCTGCTTTTGTGCCAAACAAACATTCTTGTTTTAATGGAGCATCTAGTAATTTTGCTTAGACATGGTCTGGCAAGATTTGTTCCTTCAGCCATGCATGCCTTCTCACAACAGACCCTGTGACAGCAGCCCTGCAAGATGCTTCTAAGACATCAAAACCACATTGCAAAGTATGTTTACCAACTTGTTTAAAGAATGCATCAACTCTTGTAAATCTTTACTTTTTGCACAATCAGGAATCAACAACATTTTTTTGTTTAATCAGTTCTACAATATGCTGCTGGCACTTCAATATGTGAAACTGGCAGTTTAAAGCCCCAACGGCCAGGGTTGCAGAGGTATATACCTTCTTTACCCATCTGTCTAAAGCCCTGGAATCCCTGTCCGAAGGGGTAGGGTTTTTGGCTGTAGTAGTCTTAAAACCTTTAGGTCCCTGGGAAATGGTCTTTGGATCCGCAGTGGGATTTTTAAATAGAAATTTGTGAGAGTCAGGTACTCTGTAGTACCAGTCAGGCTTTCTAGGATCTGGTGGTAAAGTAACAGGGGTAAGACTGGATTCCATGAAGACATCATCTACAATTTCCAGAACAGGGGGTATATAACTAGAGGCATGTGCTGAGGCAAGTCTAAAAATTCCCAGAGTCTCTTTTTGGACTGTGGGTAGTCCTGGCATTCCCAGCGGAAATGCTATCTTAAGGTATGCAAGGTTTCACCAAAAGAAAAATCCTTTGGGGGGGGGGGGGCAGAGGGAATGGAATCATCTGCATATGAATCCTCATAGGTAGATAAGGGTATGTCCTGGTAATCAGAGGGCTCAGAGTCATCGGACTCGTGATCTATAGAATCTGAAGGAAAATAAATTCTTTGTCTTTTAGCGGGTGAAGGCTGGCTTCCCCTAATTAAAGTAACAAGGTCTTCAGCCATTCTAAGCATTTGTTTCTGTGGCATGGGAGCTTGCAAATGCGTTTTGTTCTTTGGTTTCCTAGGCGTAGTGCGAACTCTGGGCCTGAGAAATTTGGTAATTTTAGTCAGAAACAAAGTAGTCTGTTTAATACAAACATCGGAAGGTGTGAATACACCCTCAGAAGCTGGTGCCTGCAAAGCATCTCCAGACCCACCCAAGGTAAAAACATCCGCAGGTTCCAAAGTTGAAGCAGCATCTTGCGGCATACCTGACTCCGAATGGGTCTCCGTAGAGGCCTGTGGATCTGTAGAATCGTATATCAGGGGCTGTGAAAGCACCTGAGTACCGGCAGACTGGTTTAACGGAAACATCTTCGGCAGTTTTGAACCTATGCAGTCTGTCTCCGTCTTTATCCTTACGTTTTTTCAGATAATCAGTAGTCAGATGGCTTATTGAAGCCATTTCGGAATACGGAGAAAGTACAGTTTTGTACCTACCATAAATGTAGATGTTCGAAGATCCACATTGCTGCAGTCCTTACATATGGGTAGTCCGCTGTCCTCGGTCGGCCCGAATACCAAAGTATTAGGCTGACGTCGGTCAAGGCGCTTAAAACTGACATCAGGACGTCAGGGTACAAAAGCGCATGACCGACGTCATTTCCTCAGTCTTTTCTTGCCCCAGATGTCAGAAGGCCCTAACAAGAAAGGCCAAAGCCAAAAACCAGCAAAACCTAACCAACCACCCGTGCACTAACCATATTTACAATATGTACAACACAAACCACACCACCACCTTCAACAACAGAGGGGAAGGAGGGAGGTAATTGGACTGCAGCAATGTGGATCTTGAACATCTACATTTATGGTAGGTACAAAACTGTACTATGTTCTTCATCTCACATTGCTGCAGTCCTTACATATGGGTAGAATCCCAAAGCAGAGGTAAGGGAGGATGGCAAAACTATAAAGCATTAGGAGCTGCCAACATGCCCTGTAAAATTGCAGTGGCAAATCCAGCCCTAGATTTAGAGTAAAGTGGAAGGTGGTAATGCTTAGAGAAAGTATGCACTGAACTCCAAGTAGCTGCTTCCAAAATATCTTTAGTAGCCACCCCCCTTAAAAAAGCAGTAGAAGTGGCAGTAGCCCTAGTGGAATGAGGCCTAATCCCAGCTGGAATCTCCTTACCATGATGGGAATAACAGAAAGCAATACAAAACCAATCCACTTAGAAATAGTTTGTTTTGAAACAGGTTTGCCCTGAGAACCCAAAGCAAAAGAAACAAACAACTGCTGAGACTGCCTGAACCCTTTAGTTCTGCTCAAATAATATCGCAACTGTCTGTGTATATCCAAAGTGTGCAAAATCCTTTCCCTTTATTTTGGGGGTTTGCATAAAAAGTAGGCAAATGAATAGTTTGGTTTAAAGCCACACTAGAAACCACTTTAGGCATAAAAGAAGGGTTAGTACGCAAAGACACCCTATCCTTGTGGAAAATTAAGAAAGGCTCAACTGCCATAAGGGCCTGTAATTCAGAAACCCTTCTCGCAGAGGTAATGGCCAACAAAAAGCAGTCTTCCATGATAAATATTTCAACTCCTTGATGCTGCAGGCTCAAAAGGTTGTAGAGTGAGTTTCTCCAACACAAAATTGAGATCCCAAGCAGGAGTAGGAGCTCTACGTGGGGGTCTTATATTCTTTGCCCCTCTAAGGAATTGCTTAAACAAAGGCTGAGAAAATAATGGTGGGTCACAGTCATAGTGAGCAGAAATTGCTGCAGCATGAACCTTTATAGAGGAGAAGGACAAACCTTTGTCCAATAACTCAGTAAGGTATTGAAGCGCAACACTTAAATTAGGTTTAGAAACATCAAAGTCCTTTGCTGTACTCCAAAATAAAAATCTCCTCCATTTATCTGCGTAAACTTTCCTTGTACTAGGCCTTCTGGCCTCCAAAATAACATAGACCCTCCAGGGTTTAAAACAGAATATGCCAGGCTGTCAGATGTAGAGAATGAAGTTTGACATTGAGTAAATGACTGTTCTCCTGAGACAGCAGGTGAGGAATCGAAGGCAAAGGCCATGGAGGCTCCTGTACCAGACTTCTCAGTAATGGGTACCAGTGCTGTCGAGGCCAATCTGGAGCTATTAAAATCATGTTTGGCTTGTCCTGTCTGACCTTCAGCAGTACCTTTGGGAGGAGAGGCAGAGGTGGAAAGGCATACACGTGAAGATTGCTCCAATTGAATGAGAGAGCATCCACTTTCCAAGCTGTGGGATGAAACCTTTTTGTGCAAAACTTTGGCAGCTGGTAATTTAGTGGAGAAGCGAACAGATCTATGTCTGGAGTTCCCCATAACACTGTCAATCTCGGAAATACATGAGGATCCAATTTCCACTCGTGGGGATCCATAATTTGTCTCCTCAACACATCTGCTAAGGAGTTCTGTGCTCCTGGCAGAAACCTTGCCTGAAGATTTAGTTGTAAACTGAGAGCAGTCTCCCACAAAATCATTGCTTGTCTGCATAGAGGATAAGAATGCGTTCCCGATTGCTTGTTGATGTACCACATGACAGTTGTGTTGTCTGTTTGAATCAACATCTGCCCTGGAAGAAGTAAATCCTTGAAAGCTATCAATGCAAATTGGACTGCTAACATCTCCTTCAAGTTGATATGTAGATGTTGAAGTCTGGCAGGCCACGTGTCTTGTACCCATTTTCCATTTAGATGAGCTCCCCAAGCTTTGTCTGAGGCATCTGTTGTTAAAATCTGACTCGCCTCTGGCCGGGTCACAGAGAGTCCCTTGTTTAGGTGACATTCCTGAGCCCACCACAAAAATTCCTTTTGAATGCAAGGTATTATCTGAATGACAGTGTCCAAATCTTGGCAGTGCTGTGTCCATACATTCTTGAGATACCATTGTAGCTTCCTCATATGCAGTTTGGCATTGGGAAGTACCAGAATACAAGATGCCATGAACCCCAAGGCTTGAAGGACTGTCCTTGCAGTCAGCCTGGACTGACGAGACAACTGTTGGAAGTAAAGAGAAAGATTCTTTTGTTTGTCCGGGGTCAAAAAGGCCATCTGGGATGCTGTATTCAGTCTCACACCCAGAAAGCACATGTCCTGAGAGGGTACTAGACTGGCCTGGGGTATTCTGTGAACGAAATAAAGTCATCTTAACACTGCCATCACATACTGTAAATGATGAAGAAGTTCGTCCTTTTCTTGGGCCAGAATCAGGCAATCGTCCAAATAAGGATAGATCTGTATTCCTCTTAGCCTGAAGAAAGCTACCACTGGAGCCAGAACCTTCGTGAACACTCTGGGCGCAGTAGATAAGCCAAAGGGCAATGCAGAGAACTGATAATGTGAAGTCCCAGTCCGAAAACGCAGATACTTCCTGCAACTGGGCCTGATAGGAACATGAAGGTAAGCCTCCTTGAGATCCAGAGTCACCATCCAGTGATCTTTGCCCAGCAGAGGTAAAAGCTGTTGTAACGTCAACATTTTGAACATGGGAATGTCCAGATATGTGTTGAGGATAGATAAATCCAAAATTGGTCTCCACGTGTTTCCTTTCTTTGGTACTAGAAACAGGCGAGAATAAAATCCTAGGCCCACTTCTGGCAGAGGGACCGGTTGTATGGCCCCTATTTGAAGTAGTAGAGAAATTTGTTTGCGAGCCTCTAATCTTTGCTGAGGAGGAACGTCCGGCATGCCTTTGAAAGGAGGCAAGGTATGGAAATAAAACTTGTAACCCTGGTGTATGATATCCAATACCCATTTGTCTTGGGTAATCAACATCCAAATTTCTTTGAAGAGTGCTAACCTTCCTCCCAAAGGTGCTGCCAGGCAAGAAGGATCTGGCAGCTGAAAAAGTAGGTCATTGGGCCTGTTTACGAAAGGACTGGCCCCTGCCCTCACCCGAAGATTGTGCAGGTGAACTCCCTGTTCTAGGCCTGAAAGAACTCTGAGCTCTGCCCCTACCACGTCTAGATCTACCCCTAGACTGAGAATCATAAGAAGGATACGTCCACCCCTTAGCAGGCCAATTCCTACTAAACTTCGGAGGCTGAACTTGCAAAAAATCTTTAACAGCCTGCATAGACTTAGCCTTGTCTTCCATTTTCTTCAAGACTGACTCCACAGGTGAACCAAACAACACATCAGACTGCAAAGGAGCATCCAAAATCCTTGTCTTAACATGGTCAGATAAATTCTGATCCTTCAGCCAGGCATGCCTGCGAAGAACTGAGCCAGTGGCAGCCACCCTAGACGAGGCCTGCACAGCATCAAAACCACACTGCAATGAATGCTTACCCACCTGTTCAGAGACATGCACCAAATCTTGTAATTCTTTACACTCAATGCCTTCCGCCAGAGCATCCACCTTAGACTTCAATTGAGAAAGAAGAAAGTTTTGATATTTCAACATATGAAACTGGCAATTCAAAGCCCTCATAGCTAAGGTAGAAGATGTATAGACCTTCTTTCCCCATCTATCCAAAGCTCTGGCTTCTTTATCTAGAGGAACCGGATTTTTTACAAGAGAGGCCTTGACACCCTTAGGTCCCTGACTAATAGTTTCTGGGTCCGCCCTAGGACTCTTATAAAGATATTTATGAGCCTCAGGCACCCTGTAATACATATCCAGTTTAACAGGAGCAGGAGGCAGAGAATCAGGATTAAGTGAAGCCTCTGCAAACACATCTTCCACAACATCCAGAACAGGGGGTATAGCCAAGGGCCTATGCTGGGGTAACAGCAAAAACTCCCGAAGCCTTTTCCTAGAATCAGAGAAGTCCTGGCCTTCCCACTTAAAATGTTCCCTCATAGAATGAAGTGTCTCTGAAAAAGAAAAATCCTCTGGAGGAGAAGCAGAAGGAGTGGAATCATCTGCATCAGAATCAGAATAAGGAGAGTACTCCTGCAAGTCTTCAGCTGAAGACTCTGAAACATCCGAAGCCTGCTCAAAACTTCCCAACTCTGGCTCCACCCTAGGCCTCTTATCAGGAGGGGCAAAGAACCTCTAATCAGAGTAATCAAATCTTCTGCCATTTAAAGCATGTGCTTCTAGGCACAGACCCTGCTGAACTAGGAGTGACACCAACAGAAGCTAAAACTGGCCTGCCTCTGGGAGAAGCCTTGGAAACAGAAGGAGAAGGCCTAACCACCCTAGGAAGGGAGGGAGTACAGTAACTTGAGAAGCCCCTTCAGCCTGACCTGCCTCCTGAGAGACCACCTCCTGCAAAATCAAAGTCTCCCCCTGAGACTCCAGAGAAGTCTCCGGAACCACCAGTTCCACTGAAGCTTCTAAAGAACCGGCGTCCGAACGGACGACTCATCTTGCCTGGGTTTAACTGTTTTGTCTTTGCGCTTCTCGCAGAAGCGGGCACGGAGAATCCGACGGCATATTATAATTGCACCGCTTCCCAAAGACCAGCCTAGCACAATCTAACCTTCGCTTAATAGTGCTTTATTGAACCTAGCACAAAAGCGACACCCAACAACGTCATGCTCAGGCCCCAAACAAGGAATACACAAAGAATGATAATCCCTATGCGGTATCTGTTTCCCACAAGAAATACAGTTATTCACTTTTTCTGACATCCGTAAAACACTGAGGCAAGAAAAACAAAATATTCCCAACGGGGTACTTAGCCAACTTGGATTCGGTCTGAAACTCCGAATTCGAAAAATTTCAGAATGCCAAACGGCACTTGCAACGCTGCTTCTGCATCGGACCATGCGGCAAAAAAGACTGAGGAAATGACGTCGGTCATGCGCTTTTGTACCCTGACGTCCTGATGTCAGTTTTAAGCGCCTTGACCGACGTCAGCCTAATACTTTGGTATTCGGGCCGACCGAGGACAGCGGACTACCCATATGTAAGGACTGCAGCAATGTGAGATGAAGAACATCGAGAGCGAAAGAATTTTGCGACAGATAGCCCGATAACTAATAGTTCAGGCATTGAACAAGGTACAAAACTGACAGCAAGGAGCTTCGTGGTCTGAGCCTCAACAGGTGACGCAGTGAGAATGAAAATCTCTGTGAGGTGTTTGCTTTCCACAGGCAAGACAATTGTTCACTTTTTCTGACATCGGTTAGAGCAAGAAAAAAGAAGGATCCCCAACGGGGTACTTAGCTTTAGAAGACTTCAGGTTTGAAACTTGAATAATGAAAATTTCAGGTAGCGGCTAACCGGCACTTGCGAACCGCTTCTGCTTCGGGCTCCCGCTCAGCAAGAAAAGCTGATGTAATGGCGTTGGCTGCATGCTTTATACCCCTGACGAACTGACGTCATGGAAGAGGTGACAGCATCCGACGCAGAAAACCCCAAACTCTGGTATTTGGGCCGACTGAGGGCTACCTGCAGGCAGATAACCCAAGTGTGAAGACTGCAACAGTGAAACACTAAGAATATCCACTGGTATTCCCACTATCAGTGGGTCTTGGTTCTTAGAGAGACACCAGAGGGAAAATCTTTTCCACTTGGAAATGCAAGATTTTCTTGTACTGGGTTTTCTGGCTTCTTGCAAAACCCTGAGCACATCCTCTGAGAAAAGGTGCCTGAAGGGAATTAGAATACTATCCCCCACAGTGTCAGCTGTAGTGTTGACAGGTGTACGTGTATTAGGGATCCTTCATTCTGTGTGAGTAGGTCCACACCATGGGGTAACTTGTGGTGATAACCCTTGGCTAAATGTAACAGAAGGGGGGAAACCAGTGCAGTCTTGAGACACCAGCAAGATTTCTGGATGGACTTGTCAAATCTTGAACAGGACCTTTGGTATTAGAGAAAGGGGAGGGAATGCATACAGAAATACCCCCTTCCAAGAGGAGGAGAGGGCATCTACTTTCCAAACCAGAGGACTTGAGATACTAGCACAAAATTTTGGAAGCTGTCTGTTCAGGGTGGAGGCAAATAAGTCTATTTGAGGAATACCTCATTTAGCTTCATAGGTTCATAGGTTCATACTAGGCTATCTGCCTGAGGGCATTTACAAGTCTAGCCCATAGTTTTGTGGCTTACGCCACCCCTTTAGTATGGGGAACTATACCCATTATTTTGCTGTGCCGCTGTTGAGCAGTGACACTGAGGTAATCCCTGGGGTATATCTGCGATCTCCCATCCATTGGTCAAGATTTCTCTTGAACAAGGCCAGCGAGGTGCTCTGCCTCACATATACCGGGATTTTATTCCACAGCATAGGGAGTCTTTGGGTGATGAATCTATCCCTCCAGCACGTCCTATTAATAGCCGTGTCGAGGTTTAAGTCTCCCGCCTTGTGGCTCTGACGGATCTAGATTTTTGAGGTGAAGCATATTCATCAAATCTGGGTTTGACATGGCCTTGTATGTTAGGCAAAGGTCACCTCTGAGCAGCGTAAGCGACTGAATAGAGCTGGAGTTCTTTCAGTCGGGCAGCATAGGACAGATGTTTGAGACCCTTTATCCTTTTGGTGAGGAATTTTTGTGGCCTCTCCAGCTGCTGCAAGTGTCGGGTCAGATACATTCGAATGGGGCATTGTACTCAATCATTGGTCTGATGAGTGATGAGTATAGGGAGACTATGACCTCCCTTGATCTAGATGAGAATCCCTTCATGATAAGGTGGGCAGTGTAGAAGGTCTTCCTAACTACTTTAGCTACATGGGTGTCAAATGACAGACTACTATCAACCTGGGTCCCCAGGTCCCTGATAACTTCTTCTGTGCTCAGTGGATTGCCACCTATTTGGTAGCTAGGGGTAACCTTGTTTTTCCCGAAGGGTATGACTATGCATTTTTGGCATTTAACTTTAGGCCATGGCTCTGGCACCAGTTATCCGTTTCTGTGAGACCCTTCTGAAGGATATCTGTGTCAGATGTGTTTCCTACTATGGCGCCCAGTTTGCAGTCATCTGCAAACTTTGTCAGCCATAACCCTCCTGTGTTTGCTTGTACTGGAAAAGTAGATGCCAAACAAGAGTGGGCCCAGGACTGAGCCCTGTGGTACACCGCTTGTGACAGGCTTTGAGTCTGACATGGCGCCAGCAACTCTGACCCTGTGGGTTCTGTCACTCAGCCAGTTTGCAACCCATCTTGTGATGTATGGGTTAACATTTAAGCTGATGAGTTTTTCAATGATACCCGAGTGGGGTATTGTATCGAAGGCCTTCGCCAGATCGAGGTAGGCTGTATGGACTGCCTTTCCCTCATCAATGGCTTTGGTGACTGTTTTGAAAAAGTCAACCAAGTTTAGAAGGCATGATCTGCCTTTGACAAAGCCAAACTGGGATGGATCCAAAGTCTGCAAATTCCCTATGTCTTTATTTATGAGGTCCATTATGATCCTCTCCATGGCTTTGCAGATAAGGCTTGTCAAGCTAATGGGCCGGTAATTTCCAGGGTCGGTGGAGGCACCGCCTTTGTGAAGTGGGACCACAGTTGCAGTGCGCCACTCCCTGGGTACGTATCCAGAGGTAAGACTATGATTAAACAGCTGTCCTAGCTGTGGGTTTAATTCCTCGTTGAGTTCGTGGAGCACACAGCCGGGGACACCATCAGGTCCCATAGATGCTGTGTTTTTTGCTTTGGAGAGAGCAGTTCTCACTTGGGCGTTGGAGATGTTTGGGGGGCTGCAATCACTTGGTATAGATATCTCTCCTTTGGGGAGGGGAGAAGTTTGCACTGAACCTGTCAGCCAGTATGTTGGCAATGTCTGTAGGATCAGTAATCTTCACATCATTTTGAACTAGTTCTGAGCATATCTGGGAGTTTCCTCCCAGGTTTCTAACATAGCTAAAGAAGGCCTTATGATTGTCTTTTGAGTCTTTAGCTATTTTTCTCTCAAAATTTGCTTTGGATGATTTTATGAGAGCTCTTAGTTTTTACTTATAGTGATCAAGGGTGTCTTACCTTTAAGGATTTTGCTCTATCTTGTAGTAGCTTCCTCCTTTTGTTGTAGAGTTTGTTTATGGCTGGGGTCCACCAGACTGGACGCTTGCCTTTGGTACAAAGAGTCTTTGTTTTGCTTGGGATTGCCTTATCCATGCAGTCCTGCAGGTGCTGGTAGAAGGCATTTGTAAGTGATTCAGCGGCTTGAGTACTGTTTTCCGCTCGGGGCCTTAAAGGAGACCACACTAGTCTTTAGAAGTGTGAAGTCGGCTTTGAGAAGTTCTTTACTGTGGTCTTTTTATTTCAGGTGGGGTGGGATGAGGACCTCCAGCGAGATTAGTTTGTGATCTGATCTCACCAGTGAGGGGTATACTTCCGGTGTTGAACATTGTGCTCCCATGTTCGTGATGATGAGATCAAGTATGTTTTCTCCTCTTGTGGGGATGGTGACTAGTTGTTCCATGGCATTTGAGTTTATGAATTCCAGGAACTTTTGGGCTAGGGTGTTTGGGCTTGAGTAGTGTTCCCAGTCTATATTAGGGTAATTGAAGTCACCTAGTATGATGGTGTTTGGTGATACATTTATCCCCTCTAGTGTTTTCAGGAAGGCCATGTGAGGTTCCTGAGTTTGTGAGGGTGGCCTGTAACATGTTAATTGCACCTGGATGGTCTCCGATGCATCGTGCGTTGCCACCAGTCTTGAGGTGTGGGTGTCTTTGATGAATATGGATACCCCCCCAACTTTCTTGGTATTGTCCGGATTTTGGGTCCGGAACGCATGATAAGAGGTAAAACCTGATAGTGCTGGGGTGCTCTCAGGAGCCTTGAACCAGGTTTCTGTCACTGCACAGACATCGATGTTCTCCATACTGAGAAGGGCCTCGAGTGCGTGCATTTTGAGATTTAGACTTCTGGCATTGAGCAGCATTACCCTTAGTTTTTTTCCTTTTTTGTGTTCTAGGGTGGTAGGTTTAGAATTTGAGCCTTGCCTAAAAAGGCACTATGGGGTGGCAAGAGCCTTTGCCAATATCCGGAATCCCAGGGTGACAGGTGCAAGCCGTCCCTTGCGGCAGCGTGGCTTGTCCAGCATGTCATCCCAGGCAGACAGACATTGATCCCCTTTGAATGACACCAGAGTTTAAGCCAATTGTTAAAGCTGATCATCTTATCTCTGTATTGTGGCATCATTCTTGGTGAAGGTAGGATACTGCTCAAGGTCAGGGTCATACCTGCCTGGGCTACATAATCAGAGAGCTCCTCAATGTCTCTTTTCATGTAGTCCAAGGAGGTACGTCTCAGGTCGTTTACACCAGCGTGGACAATGACTGAGTCATATTTGTACCTGCTGTTGAGAGACCTGAGTGCTTGCGTTATGTGGCGGATTCTAGCGCCCGACAGGCAGCTTACTGTGACCTTCTCCTTACTCAGTCTGGTGAGCGGGACGCCAGTGTGTCTGACTATGGAGTCACCAATGACTAGTGTGTCTGGCATTGTGTTTGGCCTTAAGGGCTGTGACTGTTTGACACTCTGACTGTGAGGTCTATGTGTTGCAGGTGTTGTGTTCTGAGGTGGTGGTTGTTTGGGTGTCTGCTTTGGTGGCCTCTGCTGTTTTGGTAGATTTTTGATCAGAGCCGCCGAGTATGTCTTTGTGTGTTTATGTGTATGATTTGAGGTTGTGATGGTACTATGTGAGACTGGGTCTATAGTGTGTGTGGTAACCTTCTCCTCCTGACTGTTCTTGCCAGTCCTATGTTGAGAGAGCTCAGCCTCCAGTTTGGCCATATAGTTGCATCTCTCGCATGTATTTGTGTTTTGTGGGAGGAGGAGAGGGTTGTCTGTGTACATGAGGCAATTGTAACATTGCCTCAATATTCCCAGGTTCACCAGCTGAGCAGGAGAGGACACTAGCAACTGATCCCTCGACATGCTAGAAGGACTAGACAAAAAAACTTTAAAAGAGATTCCGGGGGACGTGGGTGACCGAGAAATGGGGGTTTGCCTTTTTGGGGTGCTATCTATGAGTGCTGTATCAAGGTAATAAGTACTGTAGGAGCAAGTGCTAGGTTTAACAGATAGAGAAAAGTCTACTTGGAGTCAAGTAGAGATGATCTTTTTAGGTATTGGAGAAAGTGCTAGTAACAGGGATGCTTAAAGGTAAGATTGAAAAGAATGCACTCTGCAGTGTGCACTAGAGAAGTTAGATATGAAAGTAGGCAACTTGAGTTTTACCTGTTTAAAAAGTTAGTTTAGTGGAGAGTTACTATTTTTAAAACAGCAAGATGGACTGAAAGGGGTGGTTACTTTTGTATTTTGGTACTATGAAATACTGTAGGATGGCCAATAAATTTAAATAATTGAAGGTGGATTTCAAAAGTGATGGTTTTGTGATTACTCACATAAGCCAGTGAAAGTAGAGAGAAATGAGATATATGGTCAGATTAACATAAGAGGCGGGCAACTAGAATGCAAGCAAAACACAAGATAAAGAAAACAAACTACAGTATTCAAAATATAGAAAGGCAATACAGAAATACAAAAAATAACAGCAAACTAACCTTTCCTTCACAGACACACGTCCTTGTGAAGCATCCATTTGTGGGATTGAGTCAGGGATCTGCTTAATGAGTAAGCCATGAGATTCCGGCTGAGGAAATGTACATTGCTAGAAGAGCCAACCTGCACAGGAGATAGGATTTAGTCCTCCTCTACTTGTTCACATACCAGAGGACTGCCATGTGAGTGAACAGTTAGAGGGCCAGGGCAAAGGTGAAGCTGAAATATTTGTAGCGCTCATAGCAATGCTCACATTTCCCTGATGTTTGTGTGTTCTGATTTTTGGGGATAGATCCAAATTCCCTCAACTGTGATTTTGCCCAAGGCCGCTCAGCAGCCCACGTCTGATGCATTTGTGTAGAGTTCTAGGACTGGGGCGTGAGGATGCAAGTGTAGATTTGATTTAGGTTATCTGATAAACCCACCACAGCAGTTCCCTTTTTAGGCAGGGAATGAAGGGGACTTGGTATTCTAGTACATGAGAAGGTTGAACCAGTGGAATTTCCTCCTGTGGAGTTTTGCCATTGGTACCATGAGGATGGTAGAAGATACGAGTCCCAGCACCATGAGGAACTCCCTGGCCGTAATGCGAGTTAAGGAGAGAAGGGAGTGAAAGAAGGACCGAAAATCTTACACCCACTAAGATGGAAGTGACGTTCTCATAATGTCTGTCTATATTAGAAAACCCAGGAAAACGTGGTACTATGAAGGAGTGAGGACTGACTTCCTGTAGTTGATAAGAATCTCAGTTTCCCAGAGGATGGAAATCGTGGTCTCCAAGTTCTGGAGTAGTGTGTGTGAATTTTGCCTGTGTCCAGGTAATGGGAAGACTTGGATACCAAACAATCTGCAGTGTGAAATCACTGGAACCAGGCATTTTGTGACTACTACTGGTGCTGTAGAAACACCAAACGGCAAGGCAGAGAAATGAAAATGCCAGGAACCCACAGAAAAACATTAATTTCCTGAACCTGGGATGAATGGGCTTGTGAAGGTAAGCATCTTTTACATCTCAGGTTGCCATGTATCCATGTGGAAGGATGAGAGGGAATAATGTTTGGAGTGCTAATATTCTGAAGGTAGGAACCTTTAGGTAGGTGTGCAGATGGGATAAATTCGGTAACTGTCTCCAGGGACCATCTTTTCTGGGTCCAGGAACATTCTTGAATAGAAGTCTTTTCCTCTTGAGGACTGAGGGACCTTTTGAATGGAGCCCTGTTGCTGAACCTCCAAAAGGAGTTTTGGAAACTGCTTCGGGGGGGGGGGGGATACCCCTGAAGGTGCAGGTGGAGTGCCACACCAAGATATTTCCTTTTTCTGATTGTGGAAAGAACCCAAGTGTCTTGGGTGATGCTTTCCCAGACCCCATGAGCATTGGACAGGCGAAGGGAAAGAGGGGGGAAGAGAGGCATCTACAGGGTAGTCATAAACTCCCTGCTTTGTCAGGAAAGGACTGCCTTTGTTGTGAAGACAGTTGAGTACTCCTAGGCTTCTGCTGTCTCTTGCCTCCTCTAGTACACATACTGGAGGGGGTGTTGAGTGTGGCTATAAACAAAAACAGGCTTTGAAGATAAATTCCTGTGAATCCTAGGCACAGAAGAAACCAGGATATGTTTCAACTCCATGTGTTCCTTTTTTTCCCTGTAAGGACTTTAAGAAGGTTGCTGCCTTACCAAATAAGGCTGAATTGTCTAGCGGTGCATTCATGATCTTAAATCTTAAATTATCCTGGAGGGGCTGCAGCCTATGCCAAGAAAATCTAACAACTGAACAAGCAGCAGCTGCCCTGGCACAAGCCTCCACAGCATCATAGCTGCATTTAATGAAATCTTTTGCTACCTGGGAGGAAGCTCCCAGAACAGACAGAGCCAAGGCTTTTCCATCATAGTCAGGAAGATCTGAAATGGCACTAAATGCCTGAAACAGAAGCTCCAAGGAATATTTTGTCATAGACGTCTGGTAGTTAATGGCCCTGAAAGCAAAGGTGGTTGATGTATAGGCATTTTTTCCTAGTCTCTTTAGGGTTCCACTCTCTTTGTCAGATGTTAGAAGACTAGAGGAAGGAAGCTTCCTAGAAAGTTTGCCAGTAGCTACAGAAATAAACGCTGAACAGAAATAACTGCTGAGTCTGCAGCAGGGCACCTGAAGAGGAATTTACAATCCTCGGGGACCTTGTAAAAGCAATCTGGCTTATTGAGGACCGAGGTCTGGGAGTCTGGAGTCTATGAAGCATTGTGAAAAGCATCCAGAAATGCAAGATGCACAGGAGAAATTGCAGAGGGACCAGGGGCATCAACATGCAACAGCGGATATCTTTTCTGGACTTCGGAAATTTGGCAAGTATCCCATATGAAATATTCTTCCATTTTTAGGAGAGTTTCACCAAAGGATATCTCCTCCATAGGGGAGTCCGCGCCTACAGACTCCTTTTCCGGGGACCAGAAATCGAAAAAACAGCCAGCACCACACGGAGAACCAGACTTGAGTCTTAGCACATGTTGAAAGTCAAAGACTTTGTTAAGGCTTCTTAAGTCTTCATACAAACCAGTTTCGGCCAAAAAGCCTTTATCAATATGATACAACACCCCAAGGCCTCCCTTTTATACAATATGATCACGAAAACTACGAACAAAAAGTAAGTTCTTGTTTTAAATATATTTTTAAGATCATGGATCTCATGACTATTTTACAGGGCCTATCGGCAGACAAAGAGGACATTGAGATTTTTGATTCCCGTTTGACCAAATCAAAAACTGATGCTTTGCAGTCAGCTAAGGATGACTGTTGCCAATCTTTGTTTGACAACATTTTCAAAAGTATAAAATCCCTAAGATGTAGTGTTTGGCATAGCAAGTTATTTAAAGCATATATTCAGAAAGGCATTACACCTAGGGGTATAAGGATTTGGATGAAGCGACTAGTGAGCCAACATGATGAAATCTTACTGCCTGGGCTAATATACAGCAAAATTCATCACTGGAATTTGTGAAAGCCTTATATGCTTTTCATGAACGGAGGGTAGAAACCCTGATTTCTGAAGTTTTTAAAATTTGTCAGGAGGCTAAACAATTTGAACATACATCCCTATATAAGGAATATCTTAAACTTAGTGGGGATTTGCTGCACTTTGAAAAGGAGCTAAAGGAACGCAAGATCCGTAAATTCAATAGGAATTCGAATGACTATAGTCAGGGTCGTCTCTTTGAACACAGGAAATGTGTTAAATTCTGTAGGAATGATGAGTTTACCCCAAGATATAAAAGAAAAAGGAAACCCATTCTCAAAAAGCCCAACAGTGATGAATCTGGGGATGACTTCTCATCCCACACTGATATGGAAATAGACATCTCTCAAACAACGGCAGCGCATAAACGCTGTTTTTCCATGGATGGTCAAACGGGTCTGGATAAAATCCCTTTAGGTGGAAGTAGAAAATGGAGGGGGGGGGGGACGTAAACATAAACGTAGGGTCCCAGTCCAGTTTAACACTGCTGTTGAAAATAGTTTACTGAATAAAGGTCTAAATTTCATACCTGGCTTTATGGTTTCTGAAAGTGATTTTGTACAAGATCTGGCGTCGTTTTGTCAGTTACTTAACCTTAAGTTATTTTTAGGGATTCTGATAACAATGGGGCTCAGGAGACTGGCTTCAAATTTCATCCCTCATTCTTTATGCCAATGAATAAACATGTTGAAAATTTTTCAAAAATGTATATTAAAAGAGCTACATTTTGGTTTGTGCTATAGTGAGGGTGTGCTTTCCAATAATTTAAATCAGCAAGAAAGGGAAGCACTAAGGACACTAAAGAATAGGAAGGATTTGGTCATCATACAGGGCAATAAAGGGGGATCGATAGTGGTCATGGACTGGACTATGTACGAGGCAGAAGCCAACAGACAACTTAGTGATGGGAGATTTTATATGATCATGTCCATTGATCCTACCCCCATGCTTTAAAGCACAAATTGATGAATTTTTGGACATGGCTTTCGATGAGGGTATTATTGAAGAGAAAACATGTCTCCATCTTAAGGTTAAGGAACCAGTTTCACAATTTCTTTATTTGTTGCCTAAAGTACACAAGAATCTTCACAACCCACCAGGGCGACAAATTGTTTCAGGCAGGGGTTCATTAACGGAACCATTTTCTGTATATCTAACCAAGTATTTGAAACCTTTATTGCAAGCTGTTAGGGCTAAAATTAAAGATACTACAGAATTTTTAAATATCATTGCTGATGTACAATTGGAAGATGGATTGTTACTTTGTACTTTAGGTGTTACATCGCTTTATACTAGCATTCCCCACTGGGCAGTGTTAATGGCATTGGATTTTTGTCTTACTGTGCTGGGGTTATATAGTCCTGGATTTAATACCTTACCTCTCTCTTTAACTGAGCATGTGCCAATGAAAAATGTTTCTTCAATGGTAAGTGTTACTTACAAATGAGAGGTACTGCTATGGGGGCCGCTTTTGCCGCCATTTATGCAGATCTTTTCATGGGTTATGTTTAACATTTCTTGATCTATGATAGAAGTCATAATATTTTCATTGAGGAAATCGACATTTGGAGGAGACTGTGCAATATCTGAATGAAAACAAATGGGGTATTCACTTCACGGTCAGTTTGGATGGGGAATGTATTCCTTTTTTGGATGTGATTATTAACAAACAGGAAGATGGCACCCTTCAGAGCATAGTTTATAGGAAGCAGTTTCATTCCAACTCCCTTTTACACATCCAGCTGTCATCCAGGACACATTGTTAAGAACATTCCTAAATCCCAATATATGAGAATTAGATGCATTTACTCTAGAGAAGTTGATTTTGTACAATTTAATGATGATTTAACTAAGAGGTTTATTGAACGGGGGTATTTTGTCAAAAAATGAATGCAAACCAGTGATATAGCTGGTAAGATGCCTAGAGAGGAATTGCTTACTTATCAGAGCCATAACTCCAATAGTGGAACCAAAATTAGATTCACGACTACATTTGGTAGGAATACCAAACAGTTGACTAATTTAATTCAACGACATTTTGTTATCAGACGAACAGTTGGGTGAAATACTGGATAACAGGCGCGTCTTTTCTTTTCGTAGGGGAGGGGTCACTTTAGGTGGACACCTTAGTTTTTATAAAAAAAACACCCGTTTTCTAATATGAACATTCAATGGACATTGGATGGCACTAGATTTGGATGTTTTCCTTGAGAACACTACAGTTTCTGTAGATGTGTGTTTAAGACAAAGGAGTTTACAACTAAAAACACCAAACGCATTTTTGAGATTCAGACGTTTGCCAATTATAGTAATTGGGTAGTGTACTTGGCTGTTTGCCATCGTTGTGCATTTTATATTGGTCAAACGTCTAGCTCTCTAAAATTGCATATTTCGGAGCATCTGAGTAATATAAGGAATAAGGTTATTACTAATGCACTATATAAACACACTTGTTCATAATACAGTTAATTTTTATTTTACTATTATTGATACGATTGGTGGTCAAAAATTCAATAAAACCAAATGGCATAAATTTCTAAATAAAAAGGAAAAAGCGTGGATCATTCGACTGGGTGGGTTATTCCCACCTGGCTTGAATGAACATCTGTAATGATTTATGATTATTTAGCATGGTATGCATTACTTGCACTATATGTGTTGTTACTTTTTTGGAATTATTGTTTTTTATTAATATTTATGTACGTTCATTTTTATTTCAAGGGGATTGTATTAATTAGGCTAGTTAACTATTGGGGACTTTTTATTGGTTGTTTAAATGATTGTATTGTATAAAAGGGAGTGCCTTGGGGTGTTGTATCACACTGATAAAGGCTTTTTGGCTGAAGACTTAAGAAGACAGTCTTGGACTTTCAAAATGTACTAAGAATTAATAAAGTCTGATTCTCCGTGTGGTGCTGGCTGTTTTTTGGATTTCTGGTACCTAGTTTTGGACCTTTGCACTTGCTGTCCTTGCAAAGCTATTTGCATGTTTTGGTCTTTCCTTTTCCAGGGAAACATATGCCTGGGGGGGAAGGGATTTGCATGGAATAATCCAGAGATTCCTCTTCAGAGGAAAATTCATCAGCGGAGTCAATGCAACCCAATTCTTTTCTGAGAAAGTTGTGAAGAGGCTGTAGGAGCAGGCCGAGAGGACGTCAGTTTGAGTGCTAAGAAGGCCTGAAATAAAATTTAAGAGAACGCCTGCCAATCTGAAGGGGCTTCTTTGGTAGGGGACAAATGCTCTGTCTTTTGCATTTTCTTTGCAGGCAAAATGATCCTATGCAATGTCAGAGGGCCAGACAAAGTCCTACTTTCAAAAGTACCAGACTGTAACTCTTCTCTTGCTAGGGCATGAGGTACACACACCCTAGGGCAGTCCGTAGTTTTGAGCCTAGGTTGCCTGGTCGGATGTCTGTTCGACCTCCACAGATGTGCCTGCAAGTTGGCCTCAGAACTGGGCTTGGTCTGAGAATGCATACTTAAAGTCGGATGAACCCATGGGTTGAAATTCACCTCGGGAGAAAAGTTGGAAGTGCAGCAGAAACTACAGGGCGAGGTTTCTTGGCCTTGTACTTCACCTGCTGTGTGGAATCTGAGGTACCCTCCATACGCCTAGCTAGTAGCTTAAGTCGTTGGTTGTCTAAATATATAGCAAAAGAGCAAAACCACCTTTCTAACAGTCTATGGAACAAAGGACTGGCAAATGCTACAGGATTTGCGGTCGTGATTATGGCCTAAAAAAACGACACAGAGAATGGCTGTCCTTAAGTGGAATTTGTCTTGCACACTGGCACTTGCACTTCTTAGACATAATTAAAACAGTAGTTTTAAAAAAAAATCCCCAACAGGGTACTTATCTGGCAAAAAACTGAATTTGCAAGTGTTGAAACAGAGTTCTGAGGATAGTACATGCGTACGTTGCTTTTATGGCCTACATCCGACAGCAGCCTACATGCAACATCCCACGTACCCTACAGCAGTATAATACTTTTGTATACTGGCTGACGTTTGGCTGCCTTCAGGCGGGAGAGCCCTCAGGCTAAGAATACTGCAGCAACTGAACAGAAGGACATCTGTAAGATGCAATCTTTATGGCCTAAACCAGGTAATTTAATTTCAGACTGTTTTTCAAAGTTAGCTGGACTAAGATTAACCGCTTCTCTTACAATATTCTCGATTACAATATATTCATTTCAACAGTTACAATAAAGTCTGGCATACAGCTGTATTTCTTTTCTGTCCAGCACACACGGTTGGTACATTTTTAGCACAAGCAGCTTTACAAATACATTTTCAACACAAGCATCTGTACAAATCATTCGATGTACAAATGACATACATTTCCTTACAAAATGTCAGCTAGCTATGCTGGCATATGTTACACACTTCTCCTGGCATAGCTGGCAATACCTCCTCATCACAACTAACTCCCACAAATATTTTAGAAATATAGAACCAGCTCTGAATGGGTGTTGGTTATGTGTTGACACCAACCAGAAAACCTTTTGCTAATATATGATTTTTCTGGCAGCAGGTTTTCGTCTCCACTAGTACATGCTACACATCTTTAGTAAGCAGGTGCCTAAAGGGAACTAAGGCCCATCATCCAGGCAGTCAGTTGAATTTGACTGATGCCAGGGTGTATGATGAGAGTAGATACAATGAATGAGGAAGTTTGTGGCAATTTACAGCTGTCAGGGTCAGAAAGCAGTCACCATAATGATCTTGGGGGATTCCTTCTGAATCTTTATAAGTACTCAGGATATTTGTGGAAAGGGTGGAAAAAGCACACAGGAAAATTCCTTTCCAAGGAAAAGAAAAGGTATCTATCTTGCAGGCCTTCCTGCATGGAGTCCTGGAACAGAATCTTGCCAGTTGTTTTTTCAGAGGGAAGGCAGAGATCTACTTGAACTCTCCATAGAAGGATCAAATCCCGGAAGACCCCCAATCTAGTTTCTACTTAAGAGGGTCTGTCCTGGTCTTTCTTAGCTCATCTGCCACACAATTTTGCTGAGACAGAGTACAGGACAGGTCTGTTGAGGGAGACTGCACTGTGAAACAAAATCCTATACAAAACATAGCTAGTCTGCAAAAGGGGATACTGTCTGTAGCCACCTGGAAGAGGTGCCACGGTCCAAAAACGGTTCACAGTCTTGAATGCCTTCATCAGGGCAGACATCCCCTTGATATCTGGGTGCTTACATCGGTCCTACCCTCCACTTTCATCCCTCCTGAAATGCTCCCCAAGCAAAGTCCAAAATGCCTGTAAAGACAGTTTTTTTGAGCAGAGAGGAAGGGGGACTTGGATACATCTGTGGTCTCCACAAAAACCTTTTCCTGACAGAACCCAGCTATGCAATTTGAAAAAATAAAGCAAGTTGATGCTGGGACCAAAGACATTTTAGAAACCATGACATCTTTCTCATGTGGAGTCATGCCAGAGGCATCATTAGAATCTCAGGTGCCATGATACCCAAAATCCTGAGGTATTCCCTCACAGTGACTGAAGTCTAAGTGGACGACCTTAGAAATAGAACAAAATAAGCATCTTTTTTTCCTCCTGTGGAAGATCAGCTCTTCTCTTTGAACTGAAGTGTATAGTTGACATCCCAGAACATAATCCTGTGCAAGGGAGTCAAGACAGACCTGAATTCTCTCTTGTGATCCCCAGCTTGTGCAAGATCTCTCTCTCTGAGACAGAGAGAGCGAGAGGGAGAGAGAGTGAGAGAGGGAACCACAAGGAGAGTCCTGACATATTGAAAAAGACTGAAAATATAAGCAAGTTGCCTAAATATGAAAAATGTGGATATCCTGTAGCCTACAATGATCTATAATTGGAGCTAGACACTGTCAACTTTCATGTAGTGGACAGTCCAAAGGGTAAGGCAGAGAACGTAATCCACAGACAAAACCTTAAGAAAACGCCTGAAGCCTGAATGAACAGTAATCTTTTAAGTTTAGCTTTACCAGTTAACTTGAAAGAGGAAAAAGAGGTAACAGATTGTGAAGCGACATACTGAATTTGGGCGCCATCACAAACAGTTTAAGGAAATAAAGATCCAGAATTGAAATTCCAGTGTTTTTCTTTCTTTGGCACTAGAAACACCCCTTAATAAAACACATTCTTGACCTGGGAAGGAAGAACTGGTTCTACTACTCCTTGGGACAGCATGAGATGAAGAAAGTACAGTTTTGTACCTACCATAAATGTAGATGTCCGAACTGGATAGCATCTGCAGTCATAACAACTGGGTTGTCCTGTCGTCAGGCAGCCCTTCGGTCGGCCGGATTCCAAAGTCCGGGTCCGGCTTCGGCCGATGTCGCACTTCACCCGACGTCATCTCTGCTGGTCTTCGGGTATAAAGGCATCAGCCGACGCCATTTTCTTCAGTGTTTCTTGCCCCAGATGCCAGTTGCCCTCTTGGAAGGCTAAATTTTGGGTAAAAATGCCAATGTTCCCCAAAGGATAGAAGGCAAACACAAAAAATAAGCATGTATGTACATATATACAAACAAATACACCATAAAGAACCGGCCCCCCGCCGGCACCAGCTAGCTATTAGGAGGGTAAATACCCTAGGAGTACCACAGAGGGTAAGGAGGGAGGGTAATCCTGACTGCAGATGCTATCCAGTTCGGACATCTACATTTATGGTAGGTACAAAACTGTACTATGTCCTTCATGGATGCATCTGCAGTCATAACAACTGGGTAGAATACCATAGCCAACTAGGGAGGAGGAAGAATAGATTATGGTGTGGTTAGGATCCCTTGCAGTACAGCAGTGGCAAACCCTGCTTGGGATCTGGAATACAGAGATAAATTATAATGCTTGGCAAATGTATGCACGGAGGTCCAAGTAGCCGCCTCAATAATGTCCTTGGTTGCCACTCCTCGTAAGAAGGCTGTGGTAGTGGCTGTTGCTCTTGTAGAATGAGGTCGTATGTTCTGTGGAATTGGTTTTCCATGGAAGGAGTAACAGAATCGTATGCAATTTACTATCCATTTGGAGATTGTCTGTTTGGAAATTGCTTTTCCTTCCCTTCCTGTTGCATAGGCTACAAAAAGCTGGTCAGTTTTTCTGTTACTTTTTGTTCTGTCCAGGTAGTAGCGTAGCTGTCTGTGTACATCCAAGGTATGCAGCATTCTTTCCCCTCTGTTTTGTGGGTTGGAGAAGAAGGTAGGTAGGTGGATTGCCTGGTTTAAGGACACTCTGGATACCACCTTAGGCATAAATGTAGGATTAGTCCTCATGGACACTCTGTCTTGGTGGAAGATTAGGAAGGGTTGTACTGCCATTAGGGCCTGAAGTTCAGAAACCCTCCTTGCTGAGGTTATTGCCAGTAGGAAAGCAGTTTTCCATGAAAGATGCTGTAGGTCTGCTGTTGCTGCTGGTTCAAAAGGTGCAGTGTCAACTTTTCTAGCACAAAGTTCAAATCCCAAGCTGGCAGTGGTGGTTTCCTAGGAGGTTTTACATTCTTGATCCCTCTGAGGAACTGCCTGAGTAGAGGATGTGAGAAGACAGGTGGATCAAAGCTGTATTCTGCTGAAATAGCTGATGCATGTATCTTGATGGAGGAATAGGACAGGCCTGTATGTAGAAGCTCTGCCAAGTACTCCAGAATGTTAGCCATATCTATATTGACACATCCTTCCCTCTTTCAGCACTCCAAATGACAAACCTTTTCCATTTCCTGCATAGTTTCTTCTTGTTGAAGGTCTGCGGGCTTCAAGGATAATGTCTTTAACCCTTTGGGAGAGATCTGGAATAGTTGCTGCTATGTGATGTGCCATGCAGTCAGCTGCAACGTTTTTAGGTTTGGATGCATGATGCTGTAGTTGTTCTGAGTTAACATCAAAGGCATCAGGGGTATTGACCACATTTTGTCCCGAGACATGCTCCTCAGCAATGGGTACCAGTGTTGTCTTGGCCAGTTTGGAGCTATCAAGATTATCCTTGGACGTTCCTCCTTGATTTTTTAGTAATACCTTGTGTATCAAGGGAAGAGGTGGGAATGCATATGCTGTCAGGCCTTTCCAGCTGAAGGAGAGCGAATCCACTTTCGATGCAAGTGGATGGAATGTCCTTGTGCAGAATTTTTTGAGCTGGTGGTCGAGAGGGGAAGCGAATAGATCTGTGGCATTCCCCATTTCTTTGCGAAGGTCTTGAAGATGTCCCGGTGTAGCATCCATTCGTGAGCATCCGAGGTGGTTCTGCTTAACATGTCTGCTAGAGTGTTCTCCTTTCCCGGTACAAACATTGCCTGTAACTGGATGTTGTAGCTGAGTGCCAGGTTCCAAAGGTCCAAAGTCATTCTGCATAGGGGGTATGAATGAGTGCCTCCCTGTTTGTTGATGTACCACATGACTGTGGTGTTGTCTGTCCTTATCATCAAATGGCCTTCTTTGAGAAATGGTCTGAATTTTTGGATTGCCAGTTTTACTGCCAGCATTTCTTTTAGGTTGATGTGCAGGTGAAGCTGGTCCTGTGTCCACAATCCTTGCACGCATTTGTCCAGCATGTGAGCCCCCCATCCTAGGTCTGAGGCGTCTGTTGTGATGGTTTGGCTTGCTTGATATTTGTGAAAGGGTAAGCCTGGGTTTGACTGGCATGCTTGAGCCCACCATAGGAACTCCTGTTTTAGGCATGGAATTAGTGAAATTTCTGCTTCTAGGCTGTGCCTGTGTTGGGACCATAAATTCTTTAGGTAACACTGTAGTTTTTTCATATGTAGTCTGGCATGTGGAACCAAGATTATGCATGATGCCATGAAGCCCAAGGCCTGCAGAACTTTTCTTGCTGTTAGTTTGCTGTGGTTTGTTAGTGCCAAGAAGTAAAGAGGAGATCTTTTGTTTTTCTGCAGTTAGGAATGCCATTTGTTTTACTGTGTCCAATTCCGCGCCCAAGAATGTCCTTGTTTGGGATGGAATCAGCCTTGATTTTTGCAAATTGACTGTGTATCCCAGTGCTTGTAGCAAGTAAATGACCCTTTGTAAATCTGTTGTCAGCTTGCTTTTGTTGTCCCCTTGTAGCAGGCAGTCGTCCAGGTATGGATAAATTTGGATTCCTGTAGTCTGCAGTGGGCGATTACTGATGCCAGGCATTTTGTGAATACTCTGGGCAGTAGATAAGCCAAAGGGCAATGCTGAGAATTGATAGTGCTCTGATCCTGCAAGAAATCTGAGGTATCTTCTGCAAATTGGTCGAATGGGGACGTGCAGGTATGCCTCCTTGAGATCTAGAGTTACCAGCCAACACTCCTTGCCCAGCATGGGAAGAAGTTGCTGTAGGGTCATCATCTTGAATTTTGGGACAATGATGTA
Organism: Protopterus annectens; assembly: GCF_019279795.1. NCBI lineage: Eukaryota > Metazoa > Chordata > Ceratodontiformes > Protopteridae > Protopterus > Protopterus annectens. The sequence goes on from NC_056735.1 coordinate 1,417,019,794, forward strand.
TGTGTTTAAGGTGGACAGATCGAGAATAGGTCTCCAACTTTTTTCCTTTCTTGGAACTAGGAATAGTCTGGAGTAGAATCCTTTGCCTTGTTCTGTTATTGGTACTCTTTCCACAGCTCTCATCTTTGTTAATTGCATTATCTGCTGTAGAGCTTCTGTTTTTGATTTGGAGGTAGGTTTGGCATTCCTGCTTTGACTGGTATAGTGTGGAAGTGGAACCGGTAACCTTGGTCTATGGTTTGCAAAATCCACTTGTCTTTTGTGATATAGTGCCAGTTCTTTGAAAATAAGGTTAATTTTCCGCCTAAGGGTGCTGCTATTTGTTCCCTGGTAGGCGGAGTTAGAATCAAGTCACTGTGATTGCCCTGTTGTAGTGGTAGTGGCTGTGCCTGTGGCTCTGTTATTACCTTGCCACTGTCGCCCTCTGTAGGCACCCCTCTAGATTGATTTCTGCCTCTGGAACGTCTATTCCTGCCCCTTTGGGATCTTGTGGAGTCAGGAAAGGACCAATTTTTGGCAGGCCAGTTCCTGCTAAACCTTGGGGGCTGAACCTGCAAGAAATCTTTAACCGTTTGTACAGATTTTGCCTTTTCTTCCATTTTCTTCATTACCTGCTGGGCAGGTGTACCAAACAAACTGGTCTTATCCATAGGAGCATCTAATAACTTAGCTTTAACATGATCCGGTAAAACTTGTTCCTTCAACCACGCATGTCTTCTTATCACTGTGCCAGTCATGGCTGATCTAAATGAAGCCTCCAGTGCATCATAGCCACATTTTAAGGAATGGTTACTAACCTGTTGTATGTTATTTACCATTTCTAATAGATTTTTCTTATCTATAGAGTCATCAGAGGATAGCTTTTTAGTTAACTGATCAAGCATAAACTCTTGGTATTGTATCATGTGAAACTGACAGTTTAAAGCTCTAGCTGAGAGAGTAGCAGAGGTGTAAATCTTTTTGCCCCATCTGTCTAAAGACCTGTCTTCCCTTTCAGAAGGAATAGGGTTTTTTGCTGTGGTTGAAGCTACTGCCTTAGGGCCCTGGGATATAGTTTCGGGGTCTGCAAGAGGGCCTTGTATAGGTGATGATGAGTGTCTGGCACCCTGTAAAATCTATCTGGTTTGGCAGGTGCTGGAGGTAAAGAATCTGGTGCAGTGCAAACATCATTAAATGCATCGTCCACAACAGAGAGGACAGGAGGTATAGCTAAGGGCCTGTGTTGTGGTAGGTGCAGAAAAGTCTAAGTCTTTTCTGGAGTCTGAAAATCCTGTTCCTGCCATTGGAATTGTTCTCTCATGGCATGTAAGGTTTCCCCAAAGGAGAATTCTTCTGGTGGGGAAGCAGCTGGAATGGATTCTTCAGCATCTGAGTCCTCAAAATTTGAGAAAGGAGCCTCTGGCTGGTCTGTAATATCGGAGTCTTCCGCAGAATCATCAGAGGACACAGGCTCGAGGGGCTCTGCTCTAGGTCTCTTTTCTGGGGGCTGAGAGGCCCTGTCTGGGTGAGATTGAGATCCCCTAATTAAGGATATTAAATCTTCTGCCAGAGTAAGCATTTGTGAACTAGAAGTGGGCCTGGTTGAGGGGGGTTTAACAGGCACTGACTTAGTAGATTTGGCTGCTTTAGCCCTGGCGAAGGCCTTAATAGACATGGCTGCAGGAGGCCTAGCAGCACCACGTGCTGGGGTAGAGACATCCAAAGGGATGGTGTCTGATAAGTCACTAGTAACCACTGTAGTAGGTAAAATTTCTGAGGCCGATTCAAGTAAGGTAACCGGAACCTCAGTAGTAGTCATTGATTCGCTGTACTCTGATCAGTTTTCTCGGTTTCGCCGAAACCGAGACACTCGCGTTTGCTTAACCATGGTTTCGCCGAAACCGCGGACCGCGAGTGTCGGTCTTTTCTTTGCGTTTTTTAACAATTTGGGTAGTCGGAGGATCCGACGGCATAATGTACGCAAATTCAGAGCCGAAAAACTGTTCAGCAAACTCCGACCGACGTCTAAGCGATCGTCCGTTGAAAGAAGCACAGGCGAACAGGCTGCTACGTCGTGGTCTGGGCCTAAACAAGGCAAACAGTAAGAGTGGAAATCTTTATGAGGTATTTGTTTCCCACAAGTTAAACAGTTATTGACTTTTTCTGACATCGGCTGAGGCAAGAAAGAGTCCCCAACGGGTACTTAGCTTTAGAAGTCTTCGGAGTATTCGGTAGTAGTAATCTCTGGATCTGACCGACCGGCACTTGCGAACAGCTTCTGCTTCGGGCGCCACGCGGCAAGAAAGACTGGAGAAAATGGCGTCGGCTGGTGCCTTTATACCCGAAGACCAGCAGAGATGACGTCGGGTGAAGTGCGACATCAGCCGAAGCCGGACTTTGGAATCCGGCCGACCGAAGGGCTGCCTGACGACAGGACAACCCAGTTGTTATGACTGCAGATGCATCCATGAAGGACATCAGGCTGAAACAAGAGATTCTGATCTACAGGATGAGGAATGACCATCTAGAAAGGAAGAATTTCCTCCCACTACCATCTGTAAACCCAGTGAATGATTTTCAGTAGTCATTTGTCTGAACCAATCCACTGCCAAAGAGAAATAAAGGAGACTCAGACTTTTCTGAAAAAGAAACAGAGCAAATATCAGAGTAGGGTGTCAGAAGGTCTCTTGTACAAGTGTTCAGACTTGTTGAACTGTCATCGGCTTTGGGAAATTTGAGACTCCTTTTTGAAGTCTCCTTGCCATTCTTTCATAGCTCATTCCCTCCACTACAGCTCTTTTGAGCATGCACTTTTAACTCCCAGAGGGTGTGGCTTGAGCTTTAAAAAAAAAAAAAAAAAAAAAAAAAAAATGAACTCATCACCTTACACTTCAAACAAATATTCATACCTCTGGAAGAAGCAGTTGTGTAAAATCTTACCATAACCATAGATGTCCTTCTCTTCCATGTTGCAGTATTCTAGGTGTGGGATTTCCTGCCCTCATGCGACTCCTACGTCTGCTTCTATACAAAAGCTTCAGCTTGGCTGCTGTAGTGTGTGGGGGGCAAAACATGCAGGGCCATAAACCAGGGGCCTTAACTGTGACGTCTGTACCCACAATCCTCAGAACTTGACGGCCAGCAAGCAGAGAATAAGGCCCAGCAAGAGGTATACCAGTTGTTTGCAGGTGTGTGACTTGGAGACCTAATGAACTGTAGGTAGTACAGGAAAGGTATAAGACCTGGGAGGGACTGGTGGGCAGGAAGGAATACTGCAACATGGAAGAGAAGGACATAGTACAGTTGTGTACACTTACCATAAATGCAGATAGAGTGTATTCACTGTTCAAGTCATCACATTTGGGTTATCTGCTTGCAGTAGCCCTCAGTCAGCCTCTGATTATCAAAGTCTTGGGTCCTGCGTCGGTTGCTGTCTCATCTTCCATGATGTCAGGTAGTCCGAGGGTATAAAGCATGCAGCCGACGCCATTACATCAGTTTTTCTTGCCCCAGATGTCAGGTACCCCCATAATAGGAAGCAATTATATACAAGGTTACATCTCCAACAAAAAAGCAAATACTGATAAATCTGAACAGCGAAAAAAACTGGAACTAAAAACAAACTACTGACAAGAGACTTCAGACGGCACTAGAAAATTTAATGTTAAGCGCTTTTCATTTGATAAGTTAAACAAACTTCATCAGACATATTGAAAATCTTATAAACAGTCACATATATAGAAACAGTTAACCAATCATTTCATCTGGTACACATATTAAATGAGCTACTTTGAACACTTAAAAAGAACTTTAAAAAGGGATGAGCACATTAACAAAATCTCCACTCTCACTATATTAAAAGTACACATGTAGAGCTACAACGCACAGTATAACCAAAACTGTACTACTAGTATTATAACTACATACAATTAATTTTATTTATAATTTATGATAAGCTTAAAATCATAAAAATTTAAAGAAATAATGAAAATATATAGTGATAAAAAATATGTGGAAAAATTGTATATATACAAGTATATAATGAAACAGTTCAAATGAGAAAAGCAAAAGTGATCATTTGTTCAAAATACTACTGATAGAACAACCCTCATTCAAACCAGGTGAGTTATACGCATTCAACCTAATCTGCCATATAAGCTCAAGTTCTTCTTGAATGAATTGGTTGAATGCGTATAACTCACCTGGTTTGAATGAGGGTTGTTCTATCAGTAGTATTTTGAAAATCAAAAGTTTAATAAGATGACCTGTATTTGGTATTTCACTTTTGCTTTTCTCATTTGAACTGTTTCATTATATACTTATATATATATACAATTTTTCAACATATTTTTTATCACTACATATTTTCATTATTTCTTTAAAGTTTTTATGACTATATTTTAAGCTTATCAAATTATAAATAAAATTAATTGTATGTAGTTATAATATTAGTAGTACAGTTTTGGTTATACTGTGCGTTGTATATCTACATGTATACTTTTAATATAGTGAGAGTGGAGCATTTGTTAATGTGCTCATCCTTTTAAAAAGTTCTTTTTAAGTGTTCAAAGTAGCTCATTTAATGTGTGTACCAGATGAAATGATTGCTTAACTGTTTCTATATATGTGACGGTTTATAAGATTTTCAATATGTCTGATGAAGTTTGTTTAACTTATCAAACGAAAAGCGCTTAACATTAAATTTTCTAGTGCAGTCTGAAGTCTCTTGTCAGTAGTTTGTTTTTAGTTCCAGTTTGTTTTTTCGCTGTTCAGATTTATCAGTTTTTTACATGGCATCTGGTTTAGAGTCGGAGGACAGTGGCACGCTTTTTATAAACACTCCTGGAATTTTAAAGAATGGAGACAAGTCGAGTGACTTGGTACTGTCGAAAACTCCGGATACGGAGAATAAGAACTTTAATTTTCTAATTTCGTGCTTAGACTGTCTTATGGCGCGTTTGGATAACCTTGAACGTCATTACGACGTGCAAAAAGCACCTCTCTCACAGCTTCCTTGTTCACCTGGTGGAAATACTGCGGTTGAAGCAGTTCGTGTTGCCGGTCAAGATTACCATCTGGTTCTTCATCTTATAATATTCCATGTGGGCAGAGGAGTATTCCGGCTAGCGAACTGGGTGGATGTAATCAACAACAGGCTTTGGCTGGCTGTAATAACAGCGGGGACTGTCGTGGTAACAATGGAATCCCTAACACTTCTTCGAATTCAGCAGTACCTCCACTTTTCAACCCTGCTGTAGGATTACCGTTAACCGAAGCAGTACTATCTAACACGGTAAAAGATGTTTTTTCTTTTAATATTAATAATTGGTTGGCTTATAATTTTTCTTTTGGTTCAATAACAAATGATTTACCACAACGTAGTACAGATAATGACAATGAGCAACTGGGTATTGCAGCTAACCTTAAGGAATTGGACAAATTATCGGTTAAACTAAGGAAAACACAACTGGAAATTTCTTATTTCCAGGAATGCCTCAAGCATAAAATTGTACCAAAAGGCTTGAGACATTTCCAATTTCCTACGGGTTTGGAGGATAACTCTCCTTTTCATAAGGAATTATTGGTTTTGTTTGACCGTCAAGGTCTGGAACTACTTGAATTAATGTCTAAACACTATTCTCTTTCGGTAGTCAACCTAACCAAATTGGTGTGTGAACTAGATGAAAAGATCAAACTTGATGCCGAATTTTTTCGGTATAAATACGAATACAACAGGATTTTTTCTAGCATCGATCAATATTTATTTAAGCTGAAGGGTAACAAGGTTAAAAAACTTGACAGAGACATGAAAGCATACAATGATGGAACAGCATACCCTCGACCGTCTCCAGCACAAGTTTGTCAAGGGTCTACCAGTTCAGTTCACCCTGGTGTTAGTAAAGGAAATCCTTTATCTAATAAAGTGAACTACCATGTCGTAGACAATGCATCTCCTGACATTATTAATTTAGATGAGTCTACTCAACCTATGCCTGGTAGAAATGATTTAACACAACATGGTAACAAGTCTGGACACTACAATTTAAGATCTAATTACCCTAATTTTTTAGGAGCAAGACAAAAACAACAAACAGGATATTTCAACCAGAAAAAGAAGCAGAAGTACAACTCATTTGTGATGTTTGTTCTTGTTCCAATGTTTTACACAACTTGGAGATTCTGCCTTTAGCAGTTGTTGCACATGTTCCTAATACATCCTCAGTTTCTGACAGTGTTAACGTTTTGACTAACCCTGTAGAAGCTGTGGTCAATTTCTTGTCAGCTGAAGAAGTTCCAGCTTCAATACCTGATAGTCCCATTATACTTTATAATTCAAGTGGTGATTTTAAAGTATACAACTTTTCTTCAGTTGATATTTCACCAGACTTGATTGAGTTACTTGCTAAGGGGAACACGTATGTACCACCTTTGAAACTTGATGTTGTTAAAACAATTATTGATTTAAAATTATTCACTAGAAAACTTAATCTTAACTTAATGATGAGGAATATGGCTTTGGCTGATACCAATAATTTTAGGATTCCTAGCACATACAACCCCCCACTGCATCCCCTATTACAAATCTTCGAGCTTGTTTGCGAATGAGAAGTTATGTACCTACCATAACGTCCCATGTTAGTTGTCTTCTCTCGCCTTCTTTCTTGCTTGATGGGTTCGGAGCCGATCCTCTGCTCCGACTCGGCACTTTGCTAAGCTCGAGAGTCACTTTTACCAGCTCGAGGCAGCCCCATATCCCATGATGCAAGGCGGTAAATACCCAGATCTCGTTTGTTGACTATAGGCAATAACACCTAGCATAAAAAACTTCCCAAAGGAAGAAAGAAAGGCAAAAAAAAAAAAGCCTGAAGGATGGGTTAGGAAGACCAGAACTGTACGGTATTAAGAAGCATTCTTCCATGTAGGGAGAAAAAAAGGTCTGTCCAGGCCAGGGGGAAGGAGGGAGGGTCGCAAGAAAGAAGGTGAGAGAAGACAACTAACATGGAACGTTATGGTAGGTACATAAGTTGTCAATCTCGCCTTCATTCTTGCTTGATGGGACCGCGTCCCTAGCACCTGTATCCTGGGTGGCTCAATGGAACAGACTCTTGAGAACTGTAGAGCCAAAACTGGCTCTATCCCTGGAGGCCAAATCCAATTTGTAATGAGAAACAAAGGTATGAGGAGTGGCCCAAGTGGCTGCTGCACAAATAGTGTCTAATGGAAGTCTAGCCTGAAAGGCTGTGGAAGTGGCTAAGCTTCTGGTTGAATGTGCTTTAGGTTTCGAGCACAGCTGTTTTACCCTGAGCTGATAGATTTCAGAGATGACAGAAGAAAGCCATCTAGATAAGGTCACTTTTGAGACAGGAAGGCCTTTTTTGTTATCAGCATAAGAAATAAAGAGCCGATCGGATTTCCTGAATTGTTTCGTTCTGTCCAAATAATATCCGAGTTGGCAGTGAACATCAAGATAATGTAATTTTTCTTCCGATCTGTTTGAGTAATTTGGGAAAAATACAGGAAGGTCAATAGACTGATTCAAATTACTCTTTGAGTCGACCATAGGCAAAAAGGTCGAATTAGTTCTCAAGGATACCCTGTCTTTGTGGAAGACCAAATAAGGGGGACGAACCGAGAGAGCATGAAGTTCAGACACTCTCCTAGCCGAGGTAATAGCAACCAGGAAGAGTGTTTTCCATGAAAGAAATTTCAGGGAACATGAAACAGCTGGCTCGAAGGGAGGAAGAATCAAGGATGTCAGCACTAAATTTAGGTCCCATTGAGGAGGAGGACTCCTGACTGGAGGTTTTAGGAGAAAGATTCCTTTTAAGAAGGCTCTACAAAACCTGTGGGACATGATGTTGTGATCTGCGAACCCGACATGAAAGTTCGAGATAGCAGCCAACTGAACTTTGACCGTGGAGGAAGAAGAGCCCGCGTGAAAGATTTCCGCTAAGAAATCCAAAACTGCTTGAACTGGAGCAGTAAAAGGATCAATATTTTTAGCTTTTGCCCAACAAGAAAAACGTTTCCATTTGCTGGTATAAATCCTTCTAGTAGAGGATTTTAGGGAAGCCACTATGATATCCCTAACAACATTAGAGATCATAGGAGCCTGGCTAAGGAAGGAAGTGGAGCAACCATGCTGTGAGGTTGAGAGAAGGGATAGACCGGTGCAGCTGACCCGATTGGTGAATCAGAAGGTCTGGAACTGGGTCCAGATGCCACGGCTGCACCAAAAGATGACGATGGAGGAACGGAAACCAAATTTGTCGAGGCCAATAGGGAGCAATGAGAATCATTTGGGCTCTCAAAACGGTGGCTTTCTGGAGAACTTGTGGGATCAGTGGAAAGGGAGGAAAGGCATAAAGAAGTCCCTGGGGGCCAATCCTGGGTTAGAGCGTCTTTGGGGGGATGGCCTGGCAGTGGGAAGAGAAAAAAGAAGTCTGGGCATTTGCTGTTTTGGGGAGTAGCAAAAAGATCGCAACATGGGCGGCCCCATTCTAGAAAAATCTCTTCCACTATAGATTGTTTGAGAGACCAATCGTGAGGCATGAGAATAGCTCTGCTCAATCTGTCCGCTAGAATGTTGGTTTTCCCAGGGATATGCGTTGCTACCAGAAACCGATGAGAGGAGATCGCCCATTGCCAAAGTCTGAGAGCTTCTCGACACAAGGGGTAGGACTTGGTTCCGCCCTGTTTGTTGATATACCATACTACAGACATGTTGTCTGTGTGAACTGCAATTGTTCCCAAGGGAAGAAAGTCGTTGAGGGCTTGCAACTTTAAAAGCACTGCTCTCATCTCTAGGACATTTATGTGCAGGTGGTATTCGAACGGTTGCCACGTCCCATGAACCATCCTGCCCTGATAATGACCCCCCCACCCGATCAGGGAGGCGTCCGTAGTGACAGTGGCTACCGGGGCCGGGGGTACAAAGGGTCTGCCTTGGTGAATCTGGGGAGAAGTAATCCACCATGAAAGATGATTCTTGCAAATTTGTGTCACCAGGATTTGGTGATGCATTGGAAGTTGTTGGTACGACCACTGAGTGAACAACATCCACTGAAGCAGACGCATGTAGAAGCGGGCCAGGGGAAGAAGGGTAATGGCCGCAGCCATGAGGCCCAAAACCTTCAAAACCATTCTGGCTTGCACCTTTTTGCTGGCAAGGATGATCCTCACGTGACTTTGTATATCTGAGATTCTTTGGTCTGTGAGGGTTGCTGACATCCGAACAGTGTTTAAGTTTGCGCCTATGAAGGTAATAGACTGGCAGGGCAATAAGGAGGATTTTTCGTAGTTGATCGAAATTCCCAATTGAGTGCAGATATTTAGTGTGTAATCCCTGGCTTGAAGAAGTTGATGCCTGGTGGTGGCTGAAAGGAGCCAGTCGTCGAGATACGGAAACACCTGGAATCCTTGACGTCTCAGGTGAGCCATGACCACTGCCATACATTTGGTGAACACTCTGGGGGCTGTAGTGAGACCAAAGGGCAGGGCTCTGAATTGAAAATGACTGGACCCCAGCCGAAAGCGGAGAAACCTTCTGGAGCGTCTGTGAATTTTTATGTGATAGTACGCGTCCTGAAGATCTATTGAGCACATCCAGTTGTCCTTCGCTAGGAAGGGCAAAATTGACTGAAGTGTGACCATTCGAAATCTTGTCTTTCTCACAGACTTGAGTCTGCTGAGATCCAATATTGGTCTCCAGTCTCCCGTCTTTTTGGGGACCAAAAAGAATCTTGAGTAGATTCCGGGCTCTGAATGGTCTGTTGTAACTGGCTGAATGGCTCTTTTCTGTAGAAGCTTTAATACTTCTAACTCTGCAATCTCCCTTAGACCGGGTGATACATCTGGAAGGGAATTTGTGTGAGAGAAGGGACTTTCCTCGAAAGGAATTTTGTAACCCTCGGATATAATCGACTGTACCCACTGTCTTGAGTGAGGGAACGCCAGGCTTCTGGGTACAGCGATAGTCTTCCCCGACTGCCTCCAAGGATGGACAGTCGGGCAACATCTCAGGGATGCTGGAAGGGCTTGTCAGAGAGAGGCTCTCTGCTTCCCTGGTTCTGTGGACCCCCACTGCCTCTAGAGCGGCGTCTGTTGTTATTACCCCCTCTGCCTCTAGGGGTAAACTGACCACGTGTATCCGGCGTGACTCCTTGGGATTTGCGGAACCACATCTTTCCACCCTTCTGTCCTTTGGGGAAAGGTCTAGAAGGGGTGGAAAAACGGACCCCTACGGCAGAAAGAGTCTTGCCGTCCTGTTCACATCTGGTCAATGTATCCTTCACTTGACGGCCAAACAAAGCTGACCCATCAAAGGGAGAATTTGTGAAGGACGCCTTAAAGGGATCTGCAAAATTACAGAGCCGCATCCAGGATTGACGTCTAAGAGCCACCCCTGTACCTGCGGCTCTAGTCGCTCCATCTGCTGCATATGATATAAGTCGCATGGAGGAGTTAGCTATAGAATTAAGGATTCCTAGCTGAGAAGCAATTTTCTCTTAAGCCCCTGCAGCCGTAGATCCTGTACTACTTCACCTAGTTCCTTAAGGATGTCCCTTTGGAGTCTGGTGAAGTGACATAGGTAGTTCAGCGAGCGCATAGCAAAGGTCGCTGAAGAGAACATCCGCTTACCATACCTATCCATGGTCCTAGAATCCTTGTTAGGAGGATGGACTGGTACGGAAGGATCTGCAAGTTCCTTCTTAGTGGCAGCCGCCACCACCATGGCATCAACAGGGACACCTTTCGTAAGGAATTGCTTCTCCGAAGGGGCAGTAATAAATTTAGATGGCCTCCTAGGAACTGGCTCTACAGTCAGGAGCAGCCCAAGCCTTTCGAGCAATAACCTCCATAAGGGGTTCGAAAGGCGGAGACACCCAGGAGGTGGAGGGCCGAGATCCAAACGCCTCTAGGTATACCGACTCATCCTCAGAGGGATTTATGGAGGGCCAGTTTCCCCTCTGTTTTAGGAGTTCTAGGATGTCTGAAAAGGAGACATCCTCAGAGGGGGATCTTGGGGATCCCTCCGACTCATCTAAGTCGGTATCTGAAGTGATAGACTCAGGGGAGTCTAGGTGTTTCCTCTTACAAGTCCTCTTGCGCGGAGGATCTCCTGACTGATCAGGAGAATCCTCGGAAGAGGGGGTTATTCCCAGTGGGGAAACCTGAGGCGGTGGATCTCTGGGTCCAGGAGCAAGAGAGATGGAAGAGATATCGACAGGCACTGTAGAGGGAGGAACTAAGGGAATGGACTGCTGGCTGAGCCCAGTGGCCAGCACACTCATCACCTCGAAGGCCCCCCTCCCAGGGAGGTCCGAGAGAACCCGTTCCGAAGAAACCGGGACTCCAGGGCCCACCGAAAGGGAAGGCTCCGAGGCAGATGTCGGAGCCGAGCTCACCAAGGCCGAGGCTCCAAGGGGAAGTGCGGGGTCGGACAACGGTCCGATGCCACTCACCCCCTCGGAGGAAACCAGGGAAGCCCGACCACCGAATCCCTCCAAGGAAGGTCTTGAAAAGGAGATGAGTAGATGCCGAGGGTGCAGAAGGGGGGGGGGTATCAGCCCCTCAGCCATAGCAGTAACTATCCCAGAAGACTCTAGCTCCAAACTCTGAGGTAGAGTTGAAGGAGGAACTTGAAGAGGGTGTGGACTAATAGTAGTCTGTTGAGACGGACTATGCAGCATCTGGGCCAGTGCCTGTGATTTCAATAATCTACTTACCACCCTCTCTAAATCATGGCCTGAAAGCCTGGACGACCTAGATGATCGGCTCCAATGGCTCCGCTCCGAGAGGAGAGGTGAGGCCGGAGCCGAGAGTATCGATTCCAAGGAAGGGGACCTGGACCTCTTCCTCGAAGGAACCATCGGAGCCGAAGAAACCATAGATCCAGACGGAGCCGAGGACTTTTCGGCTCCGAATGAAAGTCTCGATGCATCGGCTCCAGCTGGAGCCGATACAGACATAACAGTAATGGTGTCGGAGCCGGTCGGCGCCGACACCGAAGCCTGAGCCATATGGTGGTCGGAGCCAGTCGGAGCAGACACCGATGTGACCATAACAGTATCGGCACCGACAGCCATCGGTGCCGAAGATTTTTGCAAAACAGGATCGGCTCCAGCCGGAGCCGATCTTGACTCCGAAGGAGTCGGAGCCGAGGCCACCAGCTTAGATACAGAAGCCTGGGCCTTAGAAGACTTAGAAGTCTTGCTCGGAGCCGATTTGGCCGGAGAGCCCTCCGGTTTAAAGAGACCCCTTAAAATCAACTTATTTCTCCTCTCCTGCAGGACTCTCTGGCTAAAGGAATGACAAATTGCACAGGAGTCCTGCAGGTGGAGAGGTCCCAGGCAATATAAACAAGAAGTGTGACCGTCTGTCAGAGACATCTTCTGACAGCACGAGTCACACTTCTTAAAGCCTGAGACCCTTTCTTTGGACATAGTTGTACACAAACAGTACACAACAACACAGTCCCAAACAGACAACTAAAGTTATCTAATATATATTAAACTAACCTCTCACACACACACACCCTGACGGGGGATGGGAGGGAATGAAGGCCTGACTAAAAGAAGGTTCGGTAAGGAAATATAATTTTAGTCAGGAAAAGGGCTTACAAATAAGTAAAAAAGAAGGTATTCTAAAGAAAAGTGAAAAAAGTTAAATTTTAGGGGCAAAAAGTAGTTTAAACACTTACCAGGAGCTGGCAAAAGGAGGACCTCATCAGCGAAGCGGCAAACGAGATCTGGGTACTTACCGCCTTGCATCATGGGATATGGGGCTGCCTCGAGCTGGTAAAAGTGACTCTCGAGCTTAGTAAAGTGCCGAGTCGGAGCCGAGGATCGGCTCCGAACCCATCAAGCAAGAATGAAGGCGAGATTGACAACTTAACATCTTGATATTCGTAACAGTGCTTGGTCCTGGCAGCTAAAGGGACTTCATGGTAACAAGTCTTCTAAAGAAAGGGAATGCCTTGATTTTATACAACTGAATGACATCAGACTGTGTAAACCTGACAAAGGGGGTGGTGTAGTGGTATTTGACAAGTCTGATTACAACAAAAGGATGACTCATCTATTGCATTCACCTTCCTATATTGAGAGTTCATTATCAGAAATCAATAAGGCTTATTTAACAACTAAGAATGCTACTGAGGACATGTTTATTGAGGGTAGAATAACCCAGTGTATATACAACTATGTCAACTTCTTATCCTAAATTTCCTCATTTATTTGGTATCCCCAAGATCCATAAAGATCTTTAAAAAACCCCAATGCGCCCTTTAGTCAATGGTAGAGGATCTCCTACTTATCCATGCGCTAAGGTTGTCGACTATTTTACAAAAATATTTGGTTAACTTGAAACAAATCTGTAAGGATTCATGGATGTTTTTAAACAGAGTCAACCAACTGAGATCATCCCTAGATATAATTTTCTAACTATTGACGTAAAGGACCTCTATACATGTATTCCACACGACATAGCTATAGAATGGGTTGCTGAAGTGTTAAAACTTCAGGGTTGTACCAAAATAGAGTTGAATTTAGTTCAAGAATTACTCGATATAATCCTTGACAACAACTATTTTACCTTTGAAGGAAATTTTTACCTTCAAAAAAATTGGTGTTGCCATGGGTTCTCCATGTGGGGCAAGTGTTGCTAACATGGTTATGGCCCATTGGGAACACCTGTTTGTTACTAACAACTGTGTGTTCAATGACCAGTTAATATTTTATACCCGTTATTTGGATGACATTTTTATCCTGTTAGATGGCGACAGTTCTACTAGTGAGTCGGTCGTTGGAGTACTACAACTCCACCACTAACTTTTTGAAGTTCACAAATACTTTTAATGTAGACTCTATTTCTTATCTTGATGTTCTTCTGTCTAAAGACTATTCTGCTCAAAAACTTACAGCTTCTATTTTTAGGAAGAATACATATTGTAACTCACTGTTACATTTTTCTAGTTGTCATCCACTGCACCAAAAACGGGCTATAATTAAGGGTCAACTTGTCCGGGCTGCCCGTATTACTACTTTAGACCATGATTTCAATACTGAGTGTCTGTATATTAGGGGGATGTTTGTACATCGTGGGTACCCTGACTATATGGTTGACGAAATCATTGATGAAGTAACAGTTAAACGTCAGAGCCATTTTTATAAACCTATATTGAACAACTCATTCAACACTCCTAACAGGGTGGCAAGCTCCCAGTTTATGTCACCTGAATTATCCGTCAACCCTTTAAAAAGAAGCACTGTAGTTTCTACTTTTGTCACAACGTATAACCTTAATAGTAGAGACTGTTTCCAGATTTTGTTAAAAAATTGGGAAATTTTTAAGAATGATAATAGTGTCTACTTAAGTGTAGGGGAACGTCCTATGGTGACTTATAAAAGAGGTAAAAACCTCAAAGTCTATTATGAACACCATGCAAGAACTTCTGTTAGAACAGTGGGTATGTATAAATGCCAGGCCTGCAATTACTGTTCTTATGTCTCTGAATCCAACAGATTCTGTATTCATCATTTTCAATACCATTTGAAGCAGAGAGTTAACTGTATCTCGAAAATGGTAGTCTATTTAGCTCAATGTCAGTCATGTTTGGCCTTCTATGTTGATAAAACAGAAAGAAGGCTTCGTGACCGTATGTATGAGCATATGTATGCCATTAAAAAGTATAAACTTGAAAATGCATTAGCTAAATATATAGTTCAATGTCCCAATCATAGTTTCAAGCTCATAGTGATAGACTAAGTTCCTTACAATCCTTGAGGTGGTTCTGATTCACTTAGATTAGAAGAACTTGAGCTTATATGGCAGATTAGGTTGAATGCGTATAACTCACCTGGTTTGAATGAGGGTTGTTCTATTAGTAGTATTTTGAAAATCAAAAGTTTAATAAGATGACCTGTATTTGGTATTTCACTTTTGCTTTTCTCATTTGAACTGTTTCATTATATACTTATATATATACAATTTTTCAACATATTTTTATCACTATATATTTTCATTATTTTTTTAAAGTTTTTAGGATTTTAAGCTTATCATAAATTACAAATAAAATTAATTGTATGTAGTTATAATATTAGTAGTACAGTTTTGGTTATACTGTGCGTTGTATCTCTACATGTATACTTTTAATATAGTGAGAGTGGAGCTTTTGTTAATGTGCTCATCCGTTTAAAACGTTCTTTTTAAAGTGTTCAAAGTAGCTCATTTAATATGTGTACCCGATGAAATGATTGGTTAACTGTTTCTATATATGTGACTGTTTATAAGATTTTCAATATGTCTGATGAAGTTTAACTTATCAAACGAAAAGCGCTTAACATTAAATTTTTTAGTGCCGTCTGAAGTCTCTTGTCAGTAGTTTGTTTTTAGTTCCAAAAAAGCAAATACACCAAAAAGCTTTAAGCATAGTAAAACAGAATACAAATACAGTCAATAGAAGTCAGGGGGCTGGAGGGAGGGCAACCAGGACTGCAACAGTGAATACACTAACATCTACATTTATGGCAAGTGTAAACAACTGTTTGTTGCAGTCATCACATTTGGGTGGATTCCCAAAGCCAAGGATGGGAGGAGATTATTAGATAGCATTAGGACCAGCTATAAGGCCCTGCAAGACTGCAGTGACAAAGCCAGCTCTGGATTTAGAAAAAATGGCAAGTGGTAATGCTTGGTGAAGGTATGTACAGAACTCCACATAGCAGCGTCTAGAATATCCCTGGTAGGGACACCTCTGAGAAAGGCTGTAGAGGTAGATGCAGCCCTGGTTGAATGTGGTCTTATCCCCTGTGGGGTAGGTTTTCCATGGTGCTTAAATTAGAAATGAATGCAGTGGCCTATCCACTTAGAAATGGTTTGCTTTGAGATGGCCTTCCCCTCTGCCCCTGCAGCAAATGTAACCAGCAGCTGTTCAGATTTCCTGAGAGGTTTAGTCCTGTCCAAGTAAAATCTAAGTTGTCTGCGCACATCCATGGAGTGCAGTATTCGCTCCCCTTTGTTCTGTGGATTAGAAAAGGTTGGCAAATGAAAGGACTGATTAAGAGCCACACTGGATACTACCTTGGGCATGGAGGGACTGGTCATGAGGGACATCCTGTCTGCATAAAAGATGATGAAAGGCTCCACTGCCATGAGGGCCTGTAATTCAGACACCCTTCTTGCTGAAGTGACAGCTAGAAGGAAGCCTATTTTCCAAGAAAGGAATTTCAACTCTGCATTTGCAGCTGGTTCAAAGGGAGGTAGAGTGAGCTTTTCCAATACAAAGTTAAGGTCCCAGGCTGGAGTAGGGGCTCTCCTGGGTGGTGGTCTTAAGTTTTTGGCCCCTCTGAGGGATTGCTTCAGCAGTGGATGAGAGAAGAGGGGTGGTTCTGTATTGTAATGAGCTGAAATGGCTAAGGCATGAATTTTGATGAAGGAAAAGTAAAGGCCCTTGTGAAGCATCTCAGTTAAGTATTGATGAATCTGAGGTAAATTGGGCGCTGCTGTGCCCATCCCCTGAGTTTGGCTCCAGGAACACAATCCTTTCCATCTTTCAGTATAGGATTTTCTAGTACTAGGCCTCCTTGCCCCCAGAATGACAACCATCACTTGCTTACGGAGGGATGGTAAAGGAGAGATCAATTAATTAGCCAGGCTGCCAGGTTCAGGGTTTGAAGATGTGGGTGTAGAATCTGGCTCTCCTGCTGGGACAGCAAGGCAGGTGCCATGGTGCGAGCAGTGACACCCTACACAAGACGGGGTACCAGTGTTGGCGTGGCCAGTCTGGGGCAATCAGTATGGTCTTTGGTTTGTCCCGTTTGATCTTTAGTAGTACCTTGGGGAGGAGAGGAGAGAGAGAGGGGGGAAAGGCATAAACGTATAGGTTTTTCCAAGTAAAAGGACAGGGCCATCCACTTTCCAAGCTTGTTTGAGGGGAGTCCTTGTGCAGAATTTGTCTGATTGGTAGTTCTGGGGGGAAGCAAACCGGCCTATCTCTGGGCTCCCCCATTCGTTTCTCAACATACTGAATATCTTTGGTTCCAGATTCCACTTGTGTGGGTCCATGAGATTTCTGTTTAGGTCGTCTGCCAGTGTATTTAGCTTTCCTAGTAGGAACTGAGCTTGTAGGTGCACTTGGTAGCTCAAGGCTGTGTTCCACAGAGCCATGGCTAGTCTGCAGAGAGGGTAAGAGTGTGTTCCACCTGCTTGTTTATGTACCACATAACAGTGGTGTTGTCTGTCTTGACCATTAACTGTCCTGGAAGACTGTGGTGGTTGAAGGCTGTCAGAGCATTCTGTACAGCTAACATTTCTTTTTGATTGATATGCAGGTACATTTGACTTGGGTTCCATTTGCCCTGAATGCACTTCCCTGCCAGGTGAGCCCCCCCCATGCATAGTCTGATGCTTCTGCTATTAGGGTTTGGGTGGCAGGGGGTAGAATGAATAGTAATCCCTTGTTTTGGTGGCAGGTCTCTGCCCACCAAAGGAATTCTAACCACAGGCAAGGTATGATAGGAATCATTTCTTCTAGATCCCGAGAATGTGGACACCATAGACTTTTTAGGTACCACTGCAGTTTCCTCATATGCAGTCTTGCATATGGAATTAGTAGAATGCAGGAGGCCATGAACCCCAAGGCTTGCAGTATTTGCCTTGCGGATAGCAGGGATTTTGTGGCCACTAGTTTGAAATAAGTTGTCAAATGAATTTGTTTCTCTGGCATGAGGAAAGCCATCTGGGAAGTTGTGTTCAAGCTTGCTCCCAGGAATATAATTTGTTGACAGGGTACCAGCTGTGATTTCTTTTCGTTTATGGTGTACCCCAGGCAGGTTAACAGCTTTTGTACAAATGCCAGATGATTCAGAAGTATGTCCTGGCTTTCTGCCTGAATTAGACAATCGTCCAGGTATGGGTATATCTGAATATTTCTTTGCCTGCAAAATGCAATGACTGGAGCTAGGCACTTTGTGAATACCCTGGGTGCAGTAGATAAGCCAAAGGGCAGTGCAGAGAACTGATAGTGCATGAAGCCTGCTTTGAAGCGTAGGTATTATCTGCAAGATTCCCCGATTGGCATGTGCAGGTAGGCTTCCTTTAAATCCAGTGTTGCCAACCAGGCATTTTTGCCTATCATGGGAAGCAACAGGGGAAGAGTTAGCATCTTGAATTTTGGAATCATCAAAAAGGTGTTTAGGATAGACAAGTCCAGGACAGGACACTAAGAATGGTCTTTTCTAGGTACCAGGAAAAGTCTTGAGAAAAAACCTCGTCCCTTTTCCTCTTTGGGTACAGTCTGAATAGCCTTTAATCTTGAGACAGAGAGAGAGTGTACCTGCTTTTGAGCCTCTGCCCACTGATTTGGGGGTAGATCTGGCCAATCATTTGAGGTTGGTAATGTGTGCAAGAGAAATCTGCATCCTTGGGAAACTATGTTTAAAACCCATTTGTCCTGGGTAATGAGTTCCCAGTTTTTTGTTTGCAGAGCAATCTTTCCCCCTAAAGGAGCAGACAGTTGAGAAGTGCTTGGAAGTTTTAAAGTTAAGTCACTGAGAAAGCTTACCATAGGGGGGAGTCTTACTACTCCCTGATTTGGAAGTGGGAGCCCCCCCACTGTTTAGTTCTGTGCATACCCTGGGACTGGAGCTTGCGTGTTCTGCTGGTTCTGGGTTTGAACTGAGAAGGTCTGGAAGAGGCAAGAAATGACCAATTATTTGAAGGCCAATGGCTATTAAATCTAGGAGGCTGCACTTGTAAGAAATCTTTAACAGTTTGCATAGATTTAACTTTTTCCTCCATCTTTTTAAGAACTTCTTCTGCTATGTTGCCAAGCAGGTGGTCCTGATTTAAGGGAGCATCCAGCAATTTAGTTTTAACATGATCTGGCAAAGACTGTTCCTTAAGCCAAGCATGCCTTCTAAGTACAGACCCAGTGACAGCAGCCCTGCAAGATGCCTCTAGTGAATCAAAACCACATTGCAAAGTATGCTTTCCAACCTGTTCAGCAGAATGCATTAAATCTTGTAAATCCTTATTTTCAGCACAATCAGGAATCAACATCATTTTCTGTTTAAGCAATCCAATAATATGCTGCTGATACTTTAACATATGAAACTGGCAATTTGAGGCATTGATGGCCAAGGTTGCTGAGGTACAATCAGAGAGGGTAGGACTTCTGGCAATAGTAGCCTTAATGCCCTTGGGTCCCTGTGAAATGGTCTCGGGATCCACAGTAGGATTTTTAAAAAGGAACTTGCGAGAATCAGGAACCCTGTAATATCAGGTTTACTGGGAGCAGAAGGTAGAGTCAGGGGCCAAGCTAAATTCCAAAAAGGCATAGTCAACAATGTCCAGCACAGGAAGGATAGCTAAGGGCCTGTGTTGGGGCAGGAGTAAGAAATCTCTAAGCCTCTTTTTAGAATCAGAGTAATCCTGGCCTTCCCAGTGCAAATGCTCCCCAAGAGTATGCAAGGAGTCACCCAAAGAAAAATCCTCTGGGGGAGAATCAAAGGGAATAGAATCCTCCACATCAGAATCTTCATAGGTAGACGAGGGTAAATCCTGGTCATCAGAGGAGATAGAAATTTCGCAATCCTGGTCAGAAGTATCATAAGCAAAATCAGTCCTAGGTCTCTTAGAGGGGGAAGGTTGGCTTCCCCTGATTAAAGTAATAAGGTCTTCAGCCATTCTTATCATTTGTTTTTTAGGCATAGAGGCCTGACCATGCGGTCTGGGCGTCTGTTTCCTAGGCATGATTCGAGTTTTAGGCCTAGAAAAAGAAGATGGCGTTGGTTTAATATGCAAGTCAGTAGGCCTGAATACACCCTCAGAAGCCAGTACCTGCACAGCAGCTCCAGACCCATCCAAGGTAGAGACATCCACAGGTTCCATAGTTGAAGCATCTCGCGGCATACTGGACTCCGAATGGGTCTCAGTAGAGGCCTGCAAATCTGAAGTAGTGGGTATCAGAGGCTGCAAAAGCGCCTCACCGAGTACCGGCAAACTGGCTACTAGCTTAGAAGCATCAGCAGCTTTGGACCTAGGTGGCCTGTGTCTATTTTTGCGTTTTTTCGGAATGTCGGTAGTCGTGTGGCTTACCGAAGAAGTATCTGGATAATTGAACAGAGCAAAATATTTAGAAGCGAAACTGTACAGACAACAAATAGTTTGTGGTTTAACTAAGGCACAAAACCGACAGCGAGGCAAGTCGTGGTCAGGGTTTAAACAAGGAATACAGTACGAATGAAAATCTTTATGAAGTATTGTCTTTCCACAAGAAATACAATTATTGACTTTTACTGACATCGGTTTAGAGCAAGAAAAAGTTTCCCCAACGGGGGTACTTGGGCTTTAGTTGAAGACTTCAGTTTTGAAACTTGAAATCGAAAATTTCAGGAGTCGGACGACTGGCACTTGTGAACTGCTTCTGCTTCGGGCACCGCACGGCAAGAAAGACTGATGTAATGGCTGACTACCTGACGTCACAGAAGATGAGACAGCAACCAACACAGGACCCAATACTTTGCTAATCAGGCCGACTGAGGGCTACTGCAAGCAGATAACCCAAATGTGACGACTGCAACAGTGAAACACGAAGAACATCTGGATGGAGCCTGCCCTGAAGCGCAGGTATTTCCTGCAAGATTCCCTTATTGGAATGTGCAGGTAAGCTTCCTTTAAGTCTGAGGTTGCCAACCACGCTTCTTTGCCTAGCACAGGAAGTAGCTGTTGAAGTGCTAAAATTTTGGGATTATCAAAAAGGTGTTTAGAATAGAGGGGTCCAGGATAGGATGCCAGGAGCTGTCTTTTCTGGGTACCAGGAAAAGTCTTCAATAAAAACCTTGTCCCCTTTTCTTCTGCTGGGACAGGTTGAATAGCCCCGATACTTAGAAGACCAGAGAACCTGCTGCTGAGCCTCTGCCCAATCATTTGGGGGTAGGTCTGGCCAACCATTTGGGGTTGGCAAGGTGTGAAAGTGGAATCTGTATCCTTGGAAAACTATATTTAAAACCCATTTGTCCTGGGTAATGAGTCCCCAGGTTTTTGCATGGCTTTCCTTTTAAGGGAGCAGGCAGTTGGGCAGGGCTTGGAAGGGTTAAGGTTAAGTCATTGTGACATTTTTCCGTAGGGGGATGTCTTGCTACTTCCTGTTTTGGAAGTGGGAGCCCCCCACTGCCTAGGCCTGTGTGTGTAGCCTGAGACTGTAACCTACATGGACTGCTCTTCCTGGGTTTGGACTGAAGGCTTGGAAGAGACTGGAAAGGACCAATTCTTTGAAGGCCAATGCCTACTAAGTCTGGGAGGCTGTACTTGCAGGAAATCTTTAACAGTTTGCATAGATTTAGCTTTATCCTCCATCTTTTTGAGGACGACTTCTGCTTTGTTGCCAAACAGGCGGTCTTAGTTTAAGGGAGCATCCAGTAATTTAGCATTAACATGATCTGGCAAGTTTTTGCTCCTTAAGCCAAGCATGCCTTCTAAGTACAGACCCAGTGACAGCAGCACTGCAAGATGCTTCTAGAGAGTCAAAACCACATTGCAAAGTATGTTTACCAACTTGTTCAGCAGAATGCATTAAATCCTGTAAATCTTCTTGTTCAGCACAGCTGGGAATCATCATTTTCTGCTTAAGTAGTCCCATAATATGCTGCTGATACTTTAACATATGAAACTGGCAATTTAAGGCCCTAATGGCAAAAGTAGCAGAAGTGTATACCTTCTTACCCAGTCTGTCCAAGGCTCTGGAACCTCTATCAGATGGGGGTAGGATTTTTGGCAGCAGTAGCCTTAATGCCCTTTGGTCCTTGGGAAATGGTCTCTGGATCCACAGTAGGATTCTTGAAGAAGAACTTGAGTCAGGTACTCCAATACCGGTCAGGTTTTCTAGGAGCTGGAGTGTCTGGGGACAGGCTACATTCCAAGAAGGCATCATCTACAATATCCAGAACAGGAGGTATAGCTAAAGGTCTGTGTTGAGGGAGGAGTAAGAATTCCCTAAGAATCTTTTTGGAGTCGGAGTAATCCTGGCTTTCCCAGTGGCAATGCTCCCTAAGAGTATGCAAGGTTTCACCAAAAAAAATCTTCTGGAGGGGAAGCAGAGGTAATGGAATCCTCTGCATCAGAATCCTCATAGGTAGATGAGGGCAAATCCTGGTAAACAAAAGAAACTGAGATTTCAGAATCCTGATCAGAAGAATCAGAAGGAAAACAGTTTTAGGTCTCTCAGAGGGGAAGGCTGGCTTCCCCTAATTAAAGTCATAAGGTCTTCAGCCATAATAAGCATTTGTTATTTAGGCATATTGGGCTGACCATGTGGTTTGGACGTCGGTTTTCTAGGCGTGGGTCGGGCTTTAGGCCTGGATGAAGAAAATGGCGTTGGTTTAAAATGCAAATCTGTACACCTGAATACACCCTCAGAAGTCGGTGCCTGCACAGCAGCTCCAGACCCATCCAAGGTAGAGACATCCGCAGGTTCCATAGTCTAAGCAACTAGCTTAACGGAAGCGTCGTCGGCAGTTTTGGACCTATGTGGTTTCTGTCTTTATCCTTTCATTTTTTTTCAGAATATCGGTAGTCAGATGGCTTACCAAAGCCATTTCTGGATAGTTAAACTAAGTACCAAAATAATTTGCTGTGAAAATAGACAAATGACGAATCGTTTGGGGGCTGAATAAGGCACAAGAGACAGCGAGGGATGTCGTGGTCTGGGCCTAAGCAAGGAATGCAGTACGAATGAAAATCTTTATGAGGTTATTTGCTTTCCACACGCAAGAAAACTGTTAACTTTTATTGACATCGGTTAAGAGTAAGAAAAAGGATCCCAAACGGAGGACTTAGCTTTGTTCAAAGACTTCGGTTCTGGAACTCGAAAACGAAAATTTCAGGAGTCTGCTTACCAGCACTTGTAAACTCTTTATGCTTCGGGCACCGCACGGCAAGAAAGACCGATGTAATGGCATCGGCTGCATGTTTTATACCCCTGATGACCTGATGTCATGGAAGGAGAGAGATCATCCGATGCAGGAATCAAAGACTCTGGTATTCAGGCTGGCTGAGGGCTACCTGCAGGCAGATAACCCAAATGTAATGACTGCAACAGTGAAACATGAAGAACATCCAGGACTGCGACAGCGAATACACACAAACATCTACATTTATGGTAAGTGTACACAACTGTACTATGTTCTTCGTGTTTCACTGTTGCAGTCATCACATTTGGGTTGATTCCCAAAGCTGAGGAAAGGGGTGGAGGCAGTCAAGGAGACTAGGGGCTGGCTAGGATGTCCTGCAAGACTGCAGTGGCAAAGCCTGCCCTGGATTTGGAGAAGATAGGCAGGTGGTAATGTTTGGTGAAAGTGTGAACAGATGTCCAGGTAGCAGCCTCCAGGATGTCCCTGGTAGGGACTCCTCTTAGGAAAGCTGCAGAGGTGGAAGCTGCTCTGGTAGAGTGAGCCCTGGCTCCTTTAGGGGGAGGATGTCTGTGTTGCTTGTAACAGAAATGGATGCAGTGTGCTATCCATTTAGAAATGCTTTGTTTGGAGGTGGCTTTGACCTCTACCCCTGCAGCAAAGCTGACCAGTAATTGATCAGACTTTCTGAATGACTTAGTCCTGTCTAGATAGAATCTGAGCTGTCTGTGCACATCTAGAGAGTGCAGAATCCTTTTCCCCTTGTTTTGTGGGTTGGGGAAAAAGGTGGGCAACTGAATGGATTGGTTGAGAGCCACACTGGACACCACTATGGCACTCTGGGCATGAAGGATGGTTTAGTCCTGAGGGACACCTTGTCAGCATGGAAGATTATGAAGGGCTCTACAGCCATGAGTGCTTGTAGCTCAGAGACTCTTCTAGCTGAAGTCATGGCCAGAAAAAAAGCAGTCTTCCAGGAGAGAAATGCTAACTCTGTTGAAGATGCTGGTTCAAAGGGGGGCAGGATGAGCTTTTCCAACACAAAGATAAGGTCCCAAGCTTGAGTAGGTGCTCTTTCCTGGGTAGCCTCAAGTTGCTAGCCTTTCCTAGGAATTGTTTTATCAGACAGTGCGAGAAAAGGGGGTGCTCAGTGTGGAAATGAGCAGGGATAGCAGAGGCATGAATTTTAATAAAGGAAAAGGAGAGACCACTGTGTAGCAGGTCAGCTAGGTAATACAGGATGAGAGGTACGGAGGGCTGTGCCGTATCGGCTCCCTTAACCTGAATCCAGGCGCAGAACCTTTTCTATTTGTCAGCATAAGACTTTCTAGTGCTAGGGCATCTATCCTCACGTAAAATATCTAGAACCCGTATACTGAGGTTGGCAGATTGATCAGTGGTCAGGGAATATGCCAGGCTGCCAAATTGAGGGTCTGCAATTGGGGATGCATGAATTCTCCTTACCTCTGGGTCAGAAGGATTGGAGTCTGAGGGAGATGCCATGGTGGCAGTGGGGACAGGCTGCGCAGCAGTGGGTACCAGTACTGGCGAGGCCAGTCTGGAGCAATCAGAATTGTCCTCTGTTTTTACTCCCTTATTTTGAGCAGTACCCTGGTGATGAGACGTAATGGGAGAAAGCATAAACTGAGAGACTGACCCAGGGGAAGGATAGGGAACATCCCACCTTCCAAGCCATGCAGCGACTCACTCTGGTGCAGAACATGCTGAGCTGACAGTTGGTGTGGGAGGCAAAGAGGTTGACCTTCAGGGTGCCCCATTTCTGAGTTATTATGGTGAAGGTTCTTTGGTCTAGCTGCCACTCGTGTGGGTCCAGAAGATTTCTGCTCAAGTGGTCTGCCAGACAGTTTAGAAAGCCTGGCAGGAATTGTGCTAACAGGTGGAGTTGCATGGCAGAGGCTGTGTGCCAAAGGGTCATGGCCAACCTGCATAGAGGGTAAGAGCGAGTCCCCTCCCTGCTTGTTGATATACATCACAGTGGTGTTGTCTGTTTTGATCAGGAGAGCCCTTGGGGAGAGAAGGGGCCTGAAAGTTGTGAATGTGTGGTTTTTGGTTGATGTGCAGATGGATTTGCTGTGGGCTCGATTGGCCTTCTATGCACCTGCCATCCAGGTGTGCACCCCAGGCATAGTCTGATGCGTTTGTGGTGAGAGTCTGGGCAGCAGGGGGTGGTGAGAAAGGTAGTCCCTTGTGGTGGCAGCATACTGCTGCCCACCAAAGAAAATCTTTCCTTAGGCAAGGTATCATTGGTATTAAGAGTTTCCAGGTCTTGAGAGTGTTGACACCAAAGGCTTTTTAGGTACCACTGAAGTTTTCTTATATGCAGTATAGCACATGGAATGAGTAAAATGCAAGATGCCATGAACCCCAGAGCTTGCAAGATTTTCCTTGCAGATAACTGGGGTCTGGGTGGTGAGAGAAATAGGCTGTCAGGTAAGTTTGCTTTTCTGGTGTAATGAATGCCATCTGGGATGCTGTGTCTAAGCTTGCTCCCAGGAATATAATCCTTTGGGTGGGTACTAGTTTGGATTTCCTTTCATTGATAGTGTACCCCGGGGAGGTCAGTAGGGACTTTAGAAAGGCCAGGTGCTCGAGCAGCTTTTCCTGTCTGCCTGAATTAGGCAGTAGTCTAAGTATGGGTAAATTTGGATATTCCTTTGTCTGCAAAAGGCAGTGGCAGGAGCCAGACATTTTGTGAAAACTCTGGGAGCAGTAGCCAGAGGGAAGTGTAGAGAACTGAAAGTGCAGAGATCCTGCCCTGAAACGTAGATATTTCCTGCATGATTCCCTGATAGAAATGTGGAGGTAGGCCTCTTATGTCTAGGGTGGCTAGTGAAGCATCCCTGGAGAGCATGGGTAGCAGTTGCTGGAGGGTGAGCATTTTGAAGTTTGGTATCACCAGGAAGGTGTTTAGATTAGATAGAGGATGGGGTGCCAGATGCCCTCTTTTCTGGGTATCAGAAAAAGTTGGGAGTACAAACCTTGGCCTACCTGTTCTGCAGAACGTGCTCTATCGCCCTCATAAAGAGCAGGGAAAGGACTTGCTTTTTTGCCTCTGCCCACTGGTTTGGAGGTAGATCTGGGAACCCTTTTGGGGTTGGAAGAGTGTGGAAAGAAAATTTGTATCCCTGGAACACTATGTTAAGGACCTAGTGGTTATTGGTAATAGTGGCCCAGGTGCTTGTGTGAAAGGAGAGTTTTCCTCCTAAGGGCAAGTGCAGGTGGGCAGCGGGAGGGAGTGGGGGAGAAGAGTCATTGTGAGCTCTTACCATAAGAGGGTGGCTTTGAACTTTCTGGTTTTGAAGTGGTGGAACTCTACTGCTTTGCTGTCTGGGGGATCTGGGCTGAACTGACCTGGTGGGGGCAGGAAAGGACCCAGTGCTTGGAGGGGCAATGCCTGCTGAACCTGGGTGGCTGGACCTGTAGAAAATCCTCAACTGTCTGCATAGTTTTAACTTTTTCTTCCATCCTTGGAGCCAAATAAGTTGTCTTTGTGCAAGGGTGCATCCAATAATTTAGATATGACATGGTCTTGGCAAGGGCTGTTCCTTAAGCCAAGCATAAAGATACAATGTATGCATAGGTAATTTTTGATTAGGAAGCGTTGCGCTTCCATTATTAGTATTTATGCTGTAGGTTGACTATTGTTATTTTTATGTTATTATATATTTTACATATTTATCTACTTTATACAGTTTAATAATCAAAATATTGGGCCTTTTTCTTTCAGTTTCAAAGCCTGCTATTATTACAGTCGGTGTATGAATTTTTTATTTTTTATTATGTTAATAGAGAATTGCAAATGCACCTTAGTTAGCTGTGATCTGTACCTTTAAGGAGCTAAAGGGCAAGCAAGGGGTGTGGTTAAGTGTTTCAATGCTGGTATTTAAACTCACTTGCAATGGTGGGAATGTTTTGCTTGTCTGAAGTTAGTGCAAGGTACTAACGAAAAGCTTTTACAGTGGCTTAATAAAATTTGTTGTTTTTCATGTTTTTTTACGTTTTGAACTGGCCTGAATCGAGTTCTTGGCTTTTGAATTAGCGGTGGTTTTCGCTAGTTTCCTTAAGCCAAGCATGCCTTCTAAGGACGGTGACTGCTGCCCTGCTAGAAGCTCCTAGGGCGTCAAAACCACAGTGTAAGGTGTGCTTAGTTACTTGACTTGCAGAATGCATCAACTCTTATAACACTTCAGATTCTGCACAAGCAGGAAAGGAAGACGCTTTTTGTTTGAGGAGTTCCATGGTATGTTGCTGAAATTTTAGCATATGGAACTGACAATTTAGTGCTCTGATAGCAAGAGTAGCAGAGGTCTATACTTTTTTACCCCATCTGTCTAGCGCTTGGGAGTCCCTATCTCAGGGGGTGGGATTCTTAGCAGAGGTTGCTCTAATTCCTTTAGGCTCTTGAGGAGTTACTTCAGGGTCAGCAGTAGGATTTTTGAAAAGAAATTTGTGAGAGTCAGGGACTCAACACCAATCAGGTTTCCTGGGAGCAGGAGGGAGGGTGTCAGAGTCAAACTGGATTGCAGGAAAACATCGTCCACAACATCCAGGACAGGGGGAAAGGCCAGGGTTCTGCGCTGTGGAAGATCTAAGAATTCTCAGAGTCTCTTCTTAGACTGAAGGTAATCCTGACATTCCCATTGGAAATGCTCCCTTACGGTATAAAGGGTTTCCCCAAAGGAAAAGTCCTCGGGTGGAGAGGCTGAAGAAATGTATTCCACTGCATCAGAATCCTCATAAGCAGAGAGGGGTTGCATATCTTCATATTCAGAAGCATCAGTTGTCAGACTCCTGTTCAGACAAAACTACTGGAGACCGACCTCTTTCTTTTGGAAGAGGTAGCTTGGCTTCCCCTGATCAGCATAAGGTCTTCCGCCATTTTAAGCATTGGAGACGGAGGTAAGGAAGCAGGTGCCTGAGACTGGGTAGTCTGTTTCTTGGGTGTGGTTCGTACCCTGGGTCTTAGAAACTCGGTAGTTTTTGAAAGAACAGTAGATGCGAAAGAAGTCATCGGTTTGTGTCGAGAATCGGTATTGTGAAGTACTTCCTTGGAAGCCGGTGCCTGCTCAGCAGCTCCGGGCCCATCCGAGGTAGAGACAACCGCAGGATCCTTAGTCAAAGAAGAGTTTTGTGGCATACTAGACTCCAAAATGGTCTTGGTAGCGGCCTGCGAATCCACAGAGGCGGGCATCAGGGGCTGTGAAAGTATGTCACTGAGGACCAGAGAACTGCTGACTAGCTTAACAGAAGCATCAGCGGTAGGTTTGGACCTGTGCAGTCTGTCTCAGTCTTTATCCTTATGTTTTTTCGGAAGATCTGCTGTCGGATGGCTTACCAAAGCCATATCGGAATTTGAGGACTGCAAGGGAACATACCTAGCTACAAAAAGGGCCTGATGACATATAGTTCTGGCATTAAACAAAGCACAAAAGCGACAGAGGGGGACATCGTGGTCTGGGCCTAACAACTGATGCAGTAAGAATGAAAGTCTTGCTGTGGTATTTGCTTTTCATAAGCGAGACAATTGTTAACTTTTTCTGACATCGGTTAGAGCAAGAAAAAAGGATCCCCAACAGAGTACCTAGCTTTAGAAGACTTCAGCTTCAATTCGGAGGACGAAACTCAGGTAGCGGCCAACCGGCACTCATGCGAACTGCTTCAGGTTCCTCGACAAGAAAGACTGATGTAATGGCGTTGGCTGCCTTACTTTATGCTACTGACAACCTGAAGCGACAGCAACAGACATAGAAATACTAAACCTCTGGTATTCAGGCCGGCCGAGGGCTACCCTGCAGGGATGTGAGGACTGCAACAGTGAAACACGAAGAACATCAGTATTGTCTGATCATCTTGAAATATGGCTACGGATAAAGGAAAACAAGGAACAAAAATAGGAAAAAGAATAAAATGGATAAATGAGAAAGCATGGAATAAAGATGGAAAGAGATTAGTAATACACTTAAGGAAATGATATTTAAAGAACATAAAAATGTTTTTTTTTTTTTTTTTTTACAGTGGCAATATGATGCAAGAAAAAGTAGAAAAAGAAAAATATAAAATATCCTAAGATTTAAAAGATGATGACAAAGTACTTTGACAAAGAAAAAACATATGAAAGAAATCACGAAAAAAAAATACAAGAACTGCTATATAGTTTTTACAAGGAAAAGAAAAGTAAAGAGTTAAGCAGATTAGTAAAGAAGATGGTAGCGTAATGAGAGAAATATAAAACAAAGATTTCAGGAAAAGATTATGAACAATGTAGTACAATATGTACAAGAAATGTTTAAAGAAAAAAGAAGGCAGTGAAAAAAATGGACACTAAAAAGTTAACAGAAAGAGAATAGAGTTGGAAAAGGAGATTTCTTTAAATGACCTGGATAAAGTATAAGGACAAGTAAATATAGATTGGGCTGCAAGACCAGACTGGATAGTGTATGAAATGTATAAACATTTAAGGGATTGGCAAAAAAAAAATATTTAAAGTTTTTCAATGAATGGTTAAATGAAGGTTTTATGTATAAAGAATTATATAGTGGAATACTTAAATTTATATGGAAAATAAAAGACAAAAAACTACAGACTGATAACATTGAATAATGTGTAAGATCTTTATGAAAATAATGCAAAAGATTTGAAACTAAAATTGAAAACATTATGGAAGATGGTATATACAGTACAAAGGGGAAGAGAAGTCAAGAATCAATCTGTAGATGATATGAACAAAAAAGCAAAAATCTGACAAGAGATATTAAGGCATTTGACACAACTGAACATGTATTATATTCTTATTAGCCATAAGATTACAAGTCAGAAAAATAGGAAATTATTAACGTCAGAGTATATTAACATAAAAATACTTGTAAAGGGCTGGTTAAGCCAAGAGGCACATATGAAGAGTGGTGTAAAACAGGGATGTCCAATGAGTTGTATACTCTTTCTGCATTCGTTATAAATGTGATAGTATGTGAAATAAAAAAAATGAAAGAGGTGGTGTATATAACACCTGAAGGGTTAAGAATTAATTTCTGAGACTTCCAAGATGGCTGCACACTGAGTATCAGCTGAACTGTAGCTCTCCCAGTGTGGCAACAGAAACTCAACAGAGAAAGCCAGTAGACTTTTGTGTTATGGGTAAATTTTAGAAACTGGCTAGTAAGTGTACTTTCTGGATGCCAGGAAAAAAGAAACAGAGCACCTGGAAAATAAAAACGGCTAAAAAGTGAGGAAGAAACACCGACTGGGGAAGTTCTGCAGCTGTTCAGCACCTCCAGACATGACTTCCAGTAACCTACAGGAAGATACAAGACAACTGCACACATACCTGGTTAAAATAAACAAAACACTGATGGAGTACATCAGCACAAACAATAAAAGGCTGGAAAAAATGGAAGAAGCCTTAAACAGATATCCAGATGAGGTGACAAAGCTGCAAAAAAAAAAAAAAATTCAAAGGCTGAAATGAAGAACAGGCTGGCTGGATATGAGATTGCTCAGGAAGAGAGGTTTCAAAAAATAATAGTACTAGAGGACAGAGCACATAGGGGAAAACCTAAGATTTTCATCTATACCAGAGGAGCTGGAAGGAACAGAGTTCATTAATGTTATAAAAGCATAAAAAGCAACTAGACTGGTATCCCACAGTAGGACTTGTTAGTTGAAAAGGCATATCATGTGTATGCTCCAAACCTGGCTATGAGAAAGCAACCTAGACCTTTAATAGTAAAGATACAATCCTACCAGAAGGAGGAGTTGATTCTGACAAAACTATGGCAGAAGGGCAAAATACTAAAAGTGGGAGACAGCAGAGTGTTTGTAGAGAATGATTACTCATTGTACACCAGGCAGAAGAGGAGTAAATTCATTCCACTATTCAGGGAATGTTGAGATGCAGATGTGAAATGCAAACTGCTGTACCCTGCTGTCTTCAAGGTGTTCTTCCCTAGAAGGACAAAATCATTTTTTGATGAAGTACATGTTAAGAAGGAAATACAAGTTTGCCCAACAAAATGGAACCGTGAAATACATTCCGCTTCTTGTTCTTCTGGTAATAAACACCAGAAAGAGACTGTACCTGTGAAACCTTTTTCACTGATTCAATGGAAAATGTTGGACAGAAGGGAGCACAATACTGACTAGAAGAACCGAGAGTACATTGGAAATGAAGCAGAAACAGCATTTGGCAGACAGAGCAGAACAAAAATAAAACCAGCAACAATGTGGGATTACAAAGCAATTATATTTGTAAAATATGACAACACAAGAAAATCTGGAAATATTAGACTTTTCGGAATCTGTTGTACTTGTGGAGGACTCTAAAGTATATGCCCTACTTCATGTCTATTGTTGTTTGCCTTTCGGCTTTTCCAGGTTAGGGGTCACCACAGCAGAACTCTGGTCCGCTAATGACTGGCAGTAGATTTTCACGAACGCCGAGGTGCCAGCTCAACATTCAACCTTCAACGAAGGCACGCCCATTTACGCAAGTCTTTCGAATGCCCACCCCACTGTGGGGAGGACATGCAGACTCCACACAGAAGGCACTCCCCGCACTCTAGCCGAGAATCGAACGGGAGAACCTCTTGCTGTGAAGCAACAACGTTACCGCTGCACCACCACAGATATTAATGTTCGGAAACATGCTTTAGGGAAGAGGGGAGAGAAAGTTAAGTAAAGAAAACATCTTTTTCTTAATAGTACTATTTTTGTGATGTAAGGTTTTCTTTGACTACTATAAACTAAAATTTTCTCAATTATTTTAAGTGTGATAGGGATTGTAGATATGTGCAGCTGTTCTTTTTTCTTCCTTCCCTCTTTCTTGTTCAGTTTTAAGAAGTCTAGGCACTGCAATGTGAAAAAAAGCCTGGTTAAAAGAGCATAACAAAAATGAATGTGCTTTTTCTTATTCTTGCATGGGAGAATGACTGGATGAAGGACCTTAAGATTGATTTAGTAACAAGTTTTAAGAGAAAACAAGTGAAAGACTACTGATTATTGGGCTTTTTTTCTAGCAAATGAATGTATGCTTAGTAGCAATTCTGTACCTGGCCCTCGTGTCTCCATAGAGACAATCTGATAAAGGGGCTATTGGCAAGGGATGATTACACTGGCATGCATTTATATTCCACCTAAAACTGCTATACTAGAGATTAAGAAAATTCTGGGAGAAACAACCAGTTTTCAGCAAGGAATATTACTTACAGATGGGAACTGGAACTTGATTTGCAGCACTGAAGATGTGACTACTGGGGACCCCGAAGGGAACGTATAAAAAGCAGGGTAGATTTTTGAAGAAATTTATGAAAATATTTGGCATGGAAGATGTGAATTCAATAAAAGGGAGTTCAGAGTGAATTTCCATATTACTCCCAAAGATATAAAAACTGGGCTAGGCTAGACAGAATTTACATTTCACAGGAACATGTGCAATCAATTTAAGGTCTTGATACCTACCCAATAACTATTTCAGATCATGTGCCAATAATAACGAACATAAAAAAACAGAGTAATGAAATAAGAGAGAGAAACACCAGCGCTTTCCCACCTATATACTGAAAAGAGAGGAATTTAAGGAATGGGTAGTGGAGATTATTCAGGAGCTATTCTAGAGGCTAGAAAATTAAGGTGGAGTTTAAAAACAAGGTGAAAACAATAGAAAGGGAGCTATGGTTAAGAAGCAACAAGAATTAGAAGGACTGAAACATGTTAAAGTATTGCAGAATAGGGGGAATCTCACAGAACAAGAGGAAGAACAACTGCAGAATGCTAAGCAGAAAATAAGGAACTACCTTGATAATATGTAAGTGTTTAGAAATATTACCGAAATTGCTGTTAAGGAACTCTTTTTTGATAACACTAAAGCACAAAAACTTTTAGCACAACTACTCATGCAACAGAAAGTAGAGGGGGCTGTCGCCAAACTTAAGGAGCCTATAGAACAAAAAAGGTAACAGGAGATCTTGTACAGGTATTACAAATATTTCGGAAATTCTATGAAAGTCTAAAAGCAGAATAATATGGAAATCAAGAAAAAAAATACAAATTGAAATGCTTACAGAAGAAATAAATATGCCAAGGTTAAAGGTAGATGAGGCTCAATTGCTAGCAGTTAAGATAAGAGCAGAGGAGTTACATTTTCGGATTTATAACCATTACAGGAAAGTCCTCAGAAATAGATGGTATTCCTGTGGGAGTTTGGAAGGGAAAAATTGATAAAGATCTGGAAGGTTTTGTTTAACAGTATTTTAAGATAAGTACCAACGTCCTGGAAGAAAGCACTAGGTATATATAATAACTAAGGAGGATAAAGATCCATCAGATCCAGCTTCACACAGATCCATTCAATACGAAATCATGACTATAAAGTGTTCATATCAATAAAGGCTAAAGAGTGGCAAATGTAATGTCAAAATTGATAGATTTGGATCAATGTGGTTTTGTGGAGCAGAGGCAAACATTTGACAATATTAACAAAACTTTGATGATCCAAACTTATAAGGTTGATTAGGAGGAGATTTCCCAGTCTCACAGGTTCGATGAAGTGTACTTTCGATGGATGGAGTTCCGATGCTTTGCATTTGATAGTTATTCTTTTCAACAATTAACCACAGACCCAGAGTCAAGTGGGATAAGCTGATTCTTTCAGCAGAACAGGGCAGACTGGAATTACCCGATTTGAAGGAGTATTTTAGAGCTACACAGTTAAGGCTCCTATACACTGTACAAGCAGAAAACTATAATTCAAAGTAGAAAGGGAGGATGATGAAAGGGGGGCTCAAGAAATTGTAGAGACTGGGATATACAGAATATTATATCTATAAAGTAGCAGAAAGTATCCTAAGAACCAAGCCAATACAGGAATGGAGAAAAGAGATTCTGCCGACAGGAATGACTGCAATTGGGGGTACAGACAATTGGCAAGAGGGGCCTGGAATTTATTGAAGAAAACTAGCAAAGGAACCAAGGTATTGGGAGCAAATAACCAGAGAGGGAAAATGACAGAATGGGAAGACACCATTAATTTATTTGGACTGCAGATTAGAAACTGCCTTCCATAAAAAAGGATTGACATCAGAGTATAAGCAAAGAGAAAGAAAGAGGGTCCTAAACGAGCGACCAGCACTGGTAGAGTTTTTAGAAGAATCTAGAACAGAAGCTACCATTAAAAAGAATAATTAGTAAAGCATATAAACTATTGCATGATAACTATAAGAAGCAATTAGAAAGGACTGGATAAGCAATTCACTAAGAAACGGGAAGATGCGTGTATGTCTTCCAAATATGCAACAAAATCTAGAAGATTTAGGATTTCTGCTTAAAATTATTTACATAGACATTTTAATACCCCAAGCAGACTCCAGAGAACTTTTCCTCAGGTAGACAGCAATTGTTTGAGGTGTAATGGGGAAGAAAGAAGTAATAGAGTGCGGTGAGTTGGCAGACTTTAAAGATTCCCTGCAGGATGCACTGTCGGAAGACGCTGGGTGGGCAGATTGGTGTGAAGAGAGACATGATTTGTCTAAGCTATGATAAAGAATCGGAATTACATAGACATGTTAAGGCCTTGCTGTGTCCAATAATGGTGGCTGCCAAGAAAGCGATTACTAGAAAATGGAAATCAAAATCTAAATCAACTATATTAAAAGCAATGAATATAGTAACAGAGATAAAACAACTGGAACTGAGATCTTTAGAAAAGGGTAGGAGGAAACTACATAGGAAAAATGGGAACTATGGGAACAATACATACAGGTGAAGAATGAGGTTTAAAAAGGCAGGACTTAAATGAGCTATATAATGTTTGACTGAAATTGATTGGGTAGATTACAAGTGAAGTATAATGTTTGCAACTGCGAGTGTCAGTATGGTTTGTGATGTAGAATGCTTGCAACTAGGATAGTGTCTGTGTGGTTTGTTTTCATTTATATAAATGTATGACTGCCTGTGTTTTATGTGTTGACTTATTAAAGATGTTTCTTGTTTAAAAAAGGGCAGGAAATGAATAATTCATGTAAAGTTGCTCAAGTTATATGCTATACAACAATGTATACGAAGTATAATGTTTGTAAACATGAACTTGTTAATACAGTTTATTGCTTTCATATACATGCAAATTTGCAAATGTCAAGTGATAATTCAATGAAGGAGTTTTAAAAAATCTAGTTCTGTTAACATGTGCAGATGATATAATTGTAAAAAACAAAATTTGATAAAAGTAATTTGCACAAATGACTGTATAGAGATAATAGGCATGGCTGTAAATAAAGAAAAAAATAGGTGATGTAAAGATCAGTGGGATACATATTACAATGAATTAAATTTCTGTGTTAGGTATACAACTTGAGAAAAGATGCAAGTAGAATTCAATGGATTCAACATTAGAAATAAAAGAAACCTGTCTTTCGCAGAACATAAATTATCATTCAGAAAAAAAGTCTTATTTGATAAATGCAGTTGTTGTTGTCTTTCGGCTTTTCCGGATTAAGGGTCGCCACAGTGGAACTCCGGTCCGCTAATGATTGGCAGTTGATTTTCACGAACGCCGAGGTGCCAGCTCTACATTCAACCTTGAAAATAGCATACTTAGTATGTGTATTTATGTTGCCAACAGTATTTGAAAAGGAATTATTGCAGATAACATTTTTCATTTATATGGGGTTCTAGATTAAGCCCAGTAAAAAAAGGAGTTTTGTACGTAAATAAAGGAAAGGGTTAATTAACCCATGGTATGTACTGTCTCATTAAATTTGAGCAAAGTGTTAAAGTGGATAAATGAAAAAGATGAGAAATTAGTAGTAAAACTGCATAATGATGCATTTTGGGGTATGGTTAAAAAAAAAAAAAAAGTAAGAAAAAGTGTATAAATAGAGAAATTAAAAGTTATCAGGAAAATTATTATTCTGGAAAATAAAAACTGATGATATAAAAACGATAAAAAATAAGACATAAGAATTGTTTTTGTCTTTCGGCTTTTCCTGGTTAGGGGTCGCCACAGCGGAACTCCGGTCCGCTAATGACTGGCAGTTGATTTTTACGTACCGGCTTGCCAGGCATGACGAACAACCTTCAATGAAGGTACGCCCATTCATGCATGTCTCCACGCAGAAGACGCTCTAGCTGAGAATCGAACCGGACAGCGTCTTACTGTGAGGCGACAATGCTACTGCAGCACCACCACCGCGTTTCAAAAATAAGACATAAGAATGCAATGTTAAAATATAACTATGTAAAACCAGGGGAGAATCGAACAGATAAAAAATTAAAGCTATAAAAATAAGAAGCAAATGGTGTAATCAGAAAGTAGAATATCAAGATTTTTGTGGAGGCTGGTAACAGATAAATTGCCAGTAAAAGGAAATAGGATACATTTACATGGTCAAGAAGAATCTACAGAACATGCGTTTTTGAAATATTACAGAGTAAAAAAAGTATAGGGAAAACTATGTAAAACAGATTTTTTTGAAGAAATAAAAGTAGTAAATAAAATAAACATGAATATGATCAAATACAGATATAATAAGAATAGAAATAAATAATATGCTAAAAAACATACCATAAAATATCTATGGGTTATATGGAATGAAAGAATAAATTAAATTATGTTTAATGATAAATGGATTTTAGCAACAATATTAAGTAAATCAGATGCTGGTTATGGAAAAAAGGAGTGGGGTTTTAATAGGGATAAACATTTAGTATGACTGTGTAAACAGATTTGTATTTCTAGATATTTGTAAATAGTTTGTAAACAAGTTAATTTTGTAAATAAATAAAAGATCTCTACTTTTTTGATAGGTGCCATGGGATCTTTTACATTCATCTGAATTACCATCACCTGAAGCAAATGGGCCTTGGTTTAACATCTCAATCATAGGACACAGCACACGTAAGAGTACAACACCCCCCTTTACACTGTACTGCAATAGATCTACATGGTCAGGGAACAGAACTCCAGCCTTTTGTATAAATGGCAAGTGTGCCACCTGTTGAGCCACTGACTGGAACCAAGATGCATTTCTAACAGTCTTGACTAGGCCAGAATGGACTTCTAAGATCCTTATTTTTCTTGGGGTTAGGAAAATTCTTGAATAGAAGACCATCTACTGGTTGAAGCATCAGGTGTAATTGGTGTTTGGGAACAAGAGAGAGATCTAGAAATCCTAGTGCTCTTAGAAGCTCTGGGTAGTAGCCAGACCTTATAACCACTAGGAACCACCTGGGCCTGACTGAGGTGTTTCTACTAGTTTGCAAAACAGGACAACTTGCCTACTGTTTTCTCTGGAAGACAAGGAGAGGGAGGCAAGGTGGGAAGGAGTTTCACTGGAATTTTAATGAAGGGGGAAAGGAGCTGCAGTTGGCAGTCGGCACTGCTGCTTGTGGCTGTCCTGTGCCTAAAGCCCCCCTCCCCCCAGTCTACCTTTTGCCACTTTGTATGGAATATGTCCTTTTCCCATTTTTTTGTGGGCTGCCACTGCTCAAGTCTGGGAGACATGAGACAACTCTTGCTTGGATAATTCCCGACATATCAAGGGAGGGGCTGAAAAAGGTCCTTGATGGTCTCCGTTGTTTTCTCCTCCTCCAGCTT
The DNA here is from genome assembly GCF_019279795.1 of Protopterus annectens. NCBI lineage: Eukaryota > Metazoa > Chordata > Ceratodontiformes > Protopteridae > Protopterus > Protopterus annectens. The sequence continues at coordinate 1,417,057,288 of NC_056735.1, forward strand.
TCCAAACAGCTTTTCAGCAGGGTGTCAAAAGAGAAGATTCTTATCCAAGGGTGCAATGAAGAGTTCCAACATGACGTGCTTGAAGGAGCTAACCCCTCAGGCAGGCATTTCTCCTTACAAGAGACCAAATGGCAGCTGCCTTGCATAATGTATTTACTACATCAAAGCCACAATTTCATGGCGTGCCTGGCAAACTGGAAAATTATGCTGATTATAATTCTGTCATTGTTTTCCTAAAGCTCTTACCCTGTGCCCCCCTCTTCTCTTACTTCTGCCCCCCCCCATGGAAAGATTGACATTTTTGCATACGAAATTGGCAGATGAGAGCCTTAATGGTTAGAGTAGTTGCGGTGCAAGCTTTCATATCACTACAATATCCTACAATCTCTGTTTAGAACAGCACTCCCAGTTGGAGCCCCATCAGAAATACTGGGATTCAGAGGCACTGCTTCTGGATTTGCTACCAAGTTCTTAGAAAGTTCATGAGAGGGTACCTTTAGAATATGCACCCAGGAAAATGGCTAAGGCAAGCTGATCTACATGTGCTAACTCCTCCACCTCGGTCACAGGAATCTGAGTTCCTCCCAACGGGGGATACTTCCTTTTCTCTTAGCAGGGGGATAGCTGGAGTATTATCTTTTTCAGGTGCTAGTTCTCCACAACTCAAAGTCCATGAAACTGCATGCCAGTCCGAAAAGATAGAGAGACGAACTGATAAATGGAGTGAGATGAAGACATACATAGCTGAGGCAAACAAACCAATGGCCACTTGGGGATTTGGTGGCTTGGGACTTCGCTTTTGCACAGAGTGCAACTTAAACACATCAAGGCTACCACATTTACCTAATTCCCTTCAAACTTTTCACTAAAATATCTGAGTGATGCCACACGTCCTTGGAGAACAATTCCACATTGGGGACCGAAACCTGAAAGTGGCTTTGGCTTGGATCCAACAGACAAATTGGCTTTGGCGCATGATGACATGGTAGCAGCAGACAGCACAGCAGTCTCCAGAATGATTGGGGCACAGGCTCTGGTCGAACTAGGTGACAGATGCATGGCTAAGAAAGTGCCTCAGTGGCATCAGGCACCTCAAGTCAAAGGGGCTAACTGACACCAGAACTGTGTTGTTGGTTCTCTAAGACATCTTACTAAGGCATTTCTTTTTGGGGGAAGTTTGAAGATATGCTGTTGGTTGACACTGCATGACTAGGCTAACCATGTGCCTTTGGCTGTAAGTACTCTGACGGACTCAGACCTACAGCTGGCACTCCAAGTATTAAAATGCACGCACTGGGGACCATTGGCACATCATGACTCAGTCCCAGTCAAAAAAGACGGAAGCTCTAAAAAAAAATCTGTGGGGAATTTGCTTCCTGCATCAAAGGAAGTTATTAACTTTATGCTATGGCAGCTACAAAAATAACCAATGCAGAAAAGACCCCTTCCTCAAAGGTATGCTCATCTGTGTCTGTCTTTGGGACAACATAATGGACTTACAAAGCTAAATAAGTGAATGAGATTGTCGTGAAGTGCAGCAGGAAAAAAATGAAATTGGTTTTGACTGACTACTCTTTATACCACTGATGTTCTGACATTAGAATGGGAAGGAATCTGCCAGCCAATTAAGAAGAAAATGAGAGCTCTCATACTTGGGCCAGACTTGCCTTCAGACTTCTACGGTAGGAATTCCTGTAGTTAGTACTGCAACAGTGAGATATAAAGATAATCAATGCAGAATACTTTATAGAGCTATGCACAACCTGCTTCAGTACATACACAAGACAAACAATATGCATTATTTCCTCAAAATGGATGCAACTACATACAAGAAATTCAGGACAGGATTCAGAACAAAGAAAGGAAAGCAAAATGAAATGCGATAATACACTATTACAGTGACACTCACTCTGAATAAGATCAAGGTGGCAATCAGCATCTCTGAACACTTGAGATTTTCACTGGTCCTACAGTGAAGCGCCACTAACAAGAAATATTTGGCTAGATAAGAAATAAATAAGTTATGTACCTACCATAACGTTCCATGTTAGTTGTCTTCAAACCGCCTTCTCTCTTGCTGGTTGGGATCGGAGCCAATCCTCGGCTCTGACTCTGCAATCTTCAACAGCTCGAGAGCGGTTTACTGGCTCGAGGCTACCCCTTATCCCATAATGCCTAGCGATAGCTACCCAGATCTAGTTTGTAATAGCTAACTCCAAACATAAAAAGAAAATAAACCAGTCAAAAGAACTGGTTGACTATATACCTCCCAATGCTCTAAATCATTACAGGAAACAAAGGAATACTCAGCCAGTGAAAAGAAAAGGACTCCTCTAGATACACTAGGACAGGGGGACGGAGGGCAGCACGCAAGAAAGAAGGCGAGATGAAGACAACTAACATGGAACGTTATGGTAGGTACATAACTTCTTTATGTTAAGTTGTCTATCTCGCCTTCATTTTTGCTGGTTGGGACAGCGTCCCTAGCACCTAACATCTGGGTGGCTCAGTGGAAGACTCTTCAGAACAGTGGAACCAATATCAGCTCCACAAGACCATATCCACCTTGTAATGGGAAATAAAGGTATGAGGATTTGCCCACGTAGCAGCTACACATATGGAATCCATGGGCAACCTAGACTGAAAAGCTACAGAGGTGGCTAATGCCCTAGTAGAATGACCTTTCGGTTTAGATGGTAATTCCTTATTCCGTAGCTGATAAATAAATGAAACAGTATGGTATAGCCATCTAAATAAAGTTACCTTGGAAACTGGAAGACCTTGTTTGTTTAAGGCATAAGAAAGAAACAATTGGTCTTACTTTCTTATTTCTTTAGTTCTATGAAGGTAAAAACACAATTGCCTGTGTACGTCCAACTATTGAAGTTTGTATTCTGCCTTGTTACTATGATTGGGGAAGAATACGGGGAGATCTATAGATTGATTAAGTTATGTTCGGAGCAGACTTTGGGAAGAAATGAAGGGTTTGTCCTCAGAGAAACTCTATCCCTATGAAACACCAAATAAGGAGGACGGACACAGTGCCTGCAGTTCTGAGACTCACCTGGCTGAAGTGATAGCAACCAGAAAGAGTGTTTTCCAAGAGAGAAACTTGATGGAGCAGGATGCTGCTGGTTCAAAAGGAGGCAAAATTAAGGACGTTAGGACTAAATTAAGGTCCCAAGGAGGAAGGGGGGTCTCTCACTGGAGGTCTAAGAAGAGATTGTTACTCTCAAAAAGGCTTTACACAGCTTGTGAGACATGACGTTTGAATTCTGTAACCCAATGTGAAAATTAGAAATAGCTGCTAATTGCACCCTAATGGTAGTGGCAGCGGCTCCAGAGTGAAAAAGTTGTGCTAGGAACTCTAGGATCTCATGGACTGGGCTGGGGCACGTTCCTAGACTCAGCCCAAAAAGAAAAACATTTCCACTTGCTAGCATAAATTGTTCTCATGGTGGACTTATGTGAGGAAACGATAATCTCATGGACTGCTGGGGAAATGCTGGGAAGCCTGGCTAAGGTTGGAAGTGGAGCAACCAAGCTGTGAACTGGAGAGTCTGAAGGGACTGATGCAACCCACCCGATTGATGAATGAGTAGATCTGGAACAGAGCCCAGGGCTGATCGAGAAAACAGAGGTGTAGGAACGGGAACCATATCTGTCGAGGCCAGTAGGGGGCAATGAGGATCATTTTGTAACCCAACAACTTCGCTTTCTGTATGAGTTTTGGCATAAGGGGAAAGGGAGGAAAGGCATAAAGAAGTCCCTGAGGCCCATCATGGACTAGAGCGTCCCTGGGTACGTGACCTGGAAGCGGAAGAAGGGAGAAGAAGTTGCTGCATTTGCTGTTGAAAGGGGTGGCAAAAAGATCGCAGCAAGGTTGTCCCCATTTGCGGAAGATTAGGTCCGCAACTTCCTGATTCAGAGACCACTCGTGAGGCATGAGGATTGCTCTGCTGTGCCTGTCCGCTATGACGTTGGATCTCCCAGGGATGTGCGTCGCAATCAGAAAACATTTGGAGGAAATCGCCCACTGCCAAAGTCTGAATGCTTCTCGACACAGGGGGTAGGGATTTGGTTCCGCCCTGCTTGTTGATGTACCACACCACTGACATGTTGCCTGTTTGAATTGCAATGGTCCCGGAAGGAAGAGAGTCTTGAAGAGCTTGCAACGCTAAGAGCATGGCTCTCATTTCTAGGATATTTATGTGGAAGGAACCATCGAGGTAATCGGAGCAGAGGTCTGAACCGAAGGGGATATGGTGATTGGAGTCAACAGTTCCACTACCCAAAACCCCAACGAACTCCGGCTCCAAACTCATTGGAGTCTGAGGAGGAACATCAAGTGAAGTGGACGGAGCTGATGCCTGTTGAGGAGGGCTGGACAATAATTTAGCTAGAGCCTGCGACTTTAGCAACCTACTGACTACTCTCTCCACATCGTGAGCCGACAGCCTAGAGGATCGAGAGGAGTGAGAGGATCGGTGGCTACGCTCACTTTGAAGTGATGGAGACTGAGGAGCTGAATGCACCGACTAAGGAAGGGGACCTCAGCCTCTTGTGGCTCTGCGACGGCTCCGAAGCATCCGATGGAGCCGACGGGGAGGTTATCTCGCCGGTGCCAGCCGGAACAGACGTGGAAGGTAAATCCTGCACAGGAGTCGGCTCAGAGGGTGGAACCGACTGCTTAGTGGATTTTGGGGATTTCACTGGCTCTGAACTCTTTGCCGGTGAATCCTGGCGGTTTTAAAAGACCCCCTAAGAATCA
>NC_056735.1:1417062558-1417072558 GCF_019279795.1 Protopterus annectens
AAAATTTGTAAATAGAAAGCATACTAGAAAAATTTTAATTTTAGAAGAAAGTTTACACAAAAAGTTAAATATACAAGCCTGAGCCGGAAAAATGACACCCTTGCAGCTGAAGCGGCAACTGAGATCTGGGTAGCTATCACTAGGCATTATGGGATAAGGGGTAGCCTCGAGCCAGTAAACAGCTCTCGAGCTATTGAAGATGGCCGAGTCGGAGCAGAGGATCAGCTCCGATCCCAACCAGCAAGAATGAAGGCGAGATAGACAACTTATCATCACAAAGTTAAGGTGAATTTAAAGGAACCACTCCTGAGAAGGTCCAAGGAATACATGGTGGTACCACATGATATCAAGAAGAAATGATGGAAATCAGAAAACTGCATGGGTGTACTTTTATGTGAATGAATACTCAAGTCTCTGAAAAACTTAAATATATACAAACATACATTCATAAATAGACACAAACACACTGAACTCCAATAAGGAGAAAAGAAGAAAGCTTGAATATCTACTGAAATACAACTACAAAAATCTATTTTTATAAAACAGGATGTGAGATCATGTAACTTACTTGTGGTGGCTGCTGCTGCTGTGGTGGCTGCTACTACTGCTGTTGTGGTGGTGATGATGGTGGTGGTGATGACGGTGGTGGTGGTGGTGTTTTGAATGATGGTGATCCTTCTCTGTAAGTGATGACGAGGAATTTGAATGTGTGGAACCCAAACTTTGTTGCTCTTTAGTTTTCTGCAGAACTCTCTTGAAGGACAGTGTACACAACCAGCATAACAATTTTCCATCAACCTTTAAAAAACAAAGTTCACAAAATATGACTAAAATCACTGTAGCAAAGTTCAGTTATGAGAGGGCTTAATGTTAATGTACCTGTAGAGAATCGACTAAAACAGACTCCAAGTAAACAGGTACGTTCTTATTACATCAGATCTAAAATATAACCTTCCTCTCCCTGAGGGGTCTATAACTGTGTTTATCCTACCTTCCATTTTAATTCTGCATCATCTCAGAACATACAACTCATTTGCGTGTGCGCACCCTATAATGGTTCGCATGTCACTCACTACAGCAAGCCTCTGATTATCCTAACTGGCGCAAATCAATAAATGAGCTCATTTCCTGGAAAAGCAAGACTGAAAGAACTACAATATGGACCCTGAACTTAAATTTACCAAAACATGCAACAGCAGAAGCTGACTGGAGTAGCTAAAACAACGGGGATGGTAGGAAATTATTAAGAGGGTCCCTTTCACAGATCATCCTGGATACCAACTGCACATCTAGTGCACCTAACTTGGGAGAATTCATCTTTAGTGGGTTCACTGGGTGGGTTGAATCTCAAGCAGCAAGTCCAAACCGGAAGGACAAAGGATCAAAAAGGAGTCCTTAAGTGCAGAAACAACACAGGAGGCTAAACTCCTACATAAATGATAGTGTGTAATGTCTGAAGGAGTGATTGGCAGAACAATAGTCAACAAGACATTCCTGAAACATGAAACAGAAGCGACCATTCCTGAAGCATGCAACAGATGGCAAAACTAATCAAAAAGAATTTACCCATTGACTATCAACCCTTCTCCTTCTACAGGTAAGAGACCAACAGTTAGCCATTCTTTCTAAACTCAGGCACATCAAGTAAATCCTGTGCTGACGTGCACACTGCTGCTTCATTGGGGGGTGTTGCTTCATGAGTAAAACTTTCTGATTTGTCTGTTTTAACCTCCATCCATTAGGTACCATTACTGTTCTTTGGTATAGCACCCAGTGAGAGAACCTAACATCTAACAGTTAGCTTTAAGATTTGTTTTGGTACAGAGTTGTTCTCGTCTTACTTAGTGTGTGTAATACTTCTGAAAACTTGTCTAATGGGATGACACAGTCATCCACCGTCAGTCAGCCTCAAGGTCCTCAAGTTGGAATGCATGACTGATCCCTTGTTCTTTCCTTATGCAAGGGAACAGCGGAATACAGGCACCACCTGTTCCTGATATAGTGCTAAAGTTTTCACACGTACAATATGACCAGGAGGACTGCTGAAATGCAGAATTATATCTCTAAATGCTTGGGCAGCAAGCAGTACTGCTCATTGGCAAAGTGCAACAGGAGAAATAATGCTGCCTATGCCAGAATGATAGTATTAAGATAATTCTTAGCACCTCCTCCCTGATCATCTGCAATGCCCTGGGAATGAGATGAAAGGGAAGGAAAAGCATACAGAAATGGACCTGCTCATGAAATGAAAGATGCACGTCACCCAATACTCTTTTTGGAGGACACAGGTGCAACACTATCTGATCTGTTTTCTGGAGAAAAGCATCCATTTCTGGCACCCTCCCCCACGAAACTGAGGACCAGATCAGAGAATACTTCCTCTTTTTAACATCCATTCATTACACATCAATTCTGTCCTGTTTAATCTGTCTGCTAAACTGATGTCCTGTCTGGGAATGGAATGTGCTGCTGGGTCAACCATGTGTCCTGGGCCAACTGCAAAACCTGCATTGCCAATCTGCATAATAGGTAGGTGTGTGTGTTCTGCTTCATGTACCACATGAATGTGGTACTTGCGCTCTATTCTGGTCATCAAAGGGCCCGGCATCTCTATATGTGCCTGAATGTCATTATGGCCAAGATCATGGTCATCATTTCCTTTTCCTCTCCTTTCATTTGTTTCAAGCCGCTTGGACCTTCAGTTCCCTTGCACAGGCTTCCCCAAGCAATGTTATCTTAGCACCTGGGACCTAGCCTACATGCTGAAGGGAGGGAGTGGTGGGCATCTCCTTTGCTCAGATGGATGCTCTCCTGTGTACCATGTAGTTTCTTTCCTTATGCAGGGGAACAGCGGAATACAGGCACCACCTGTTCCTGATATAGTGCTAAAGTTTTCACACGTACAATATGACCAGGAGGACTGCTGAAATGCAGAATTATATCTATTCCAGCTGTATGGGGAACTCCCTGGCTAAAATGCTGTAGAAAATGGCAACCTTGCTGACATGAGAAAGGAACAGGATCAGATGTGGAAGCAGGAAAACCTTCTGGTCTTCGGAGTCCATAAGAGCTCCCAGGCAGATCACAAGTCTGGTTAGAGTTTATTGGGATTTTTTGCAGGTTTAGGGACAGCCCTCATAGTTCAGATACACTGTGCTATGCAGATTACCAAAAGGATGAGGCCCCAATCAGGCAAGCACCTATATATGTTTAGATAAATGTAAGCTCCTCCCTGTCTTGGCAAAGGCAATTACTGAAACCAAGAATTTTGTAAAGAGTGCATCCATAAAGAAACCAAAGGGCAAGGAAGAAAACGGGACTCTCGGGAATGGTCTGGTCTGTCCCTCTGAGCTATGGCGATATACAAAGTAAGCATCCTTCAGGACTAGGGTCATTAATGGGGCTCTTTAACCAAAGGTCTGAAAAATGAAGTGAAAGTGCAACTGTTTAAGAACTTACTGCAGCAGTAGATGTCCTACTGATCAATGTTGCAGTATTCCTAACAAATGGGTTATCACCTCTGATGTCCAGCTGAGGTAACAAACTTTACCCTTCCTAGGTAGTACATCTAACACATGACCCGAGCAGATATGAGTTGGGTATGTATAAAGACTAATGTACGAGTGTGGATCCTTGGACCATATCCAAGCCAGCACCCTGAAAACTACTGAAAGATGAGACTGGTCAGCTACAAGGGGTGTAGCTCAAACTGTTAAGAAAGCTCCTCATACCCATGTAAGAAAGCAAAGGATACGTCAAAACAGAGTGATAACCGAAGATGGGAGTAAGGCAGCAGAGAATGGAGGATGGGATGGAAGGGTCTATACTGGATAATCGAACTTTCAAAAGTTAGAGTGTCATATGGTTGACACCATATGATCGAATTTTTGAAAGTTCAAACATTTTAATGGGTGAGACTTCCTTTTTCTGCAGTGTAGTGCAATCTCAGAGTTGCTGTATTTAAAGAGCTGGGGGAGGTGTGGGGGGTGCAGGGGGGCTTGCCCCCCTGCCTAAAATGTTCAGGTAGGTTATTTTTTTTTAGATAATCGAACTTTTAAAAGTTCGATCATAAGGTGCCAACCATATGACAGTCAAACCTTTGAAAGTTCGATTATCTAATACAGACGCGGGATGGAATACTGCAACAGTAATCCGAACGGCATCTACTGTTACAACATTCTTAAATAACTGTACGATGTTCTGACTGAAATCAGTGCTGCAGTATTCCTAACAAATGGGCAACTCCATAGCCGATGGAGGAAGGAAGGGTGGTTGGCTATGGACAATCAGCACTGTTCAGCAGTCCTGACAGGACTGACCTTGCAAAGGTTGCCCTGGACCTGGAGAAAGAATCAATCTTGTAGTATTTAGTAAAGATGTGTATGGAGGATCAAGCAGCTGCCTCCAAATTAGACTTGGAATCTATTCCATTGTGGAAAGCCCCCAAGGAAGCAACAGTGCTTTAAGGCAGGAAAGCAGGGTCTTACTCTACTGCAAGCAGCAGAAATAGCCTTTGAAATCCAGGCTGCATCAGTTTGGAAACTACTAGACACAGCTTAGAGGGCAAAGGATATGAAAAGCTAGCCACTCTTTCTCAAGGATTTAGTTTTGAACAGGTAAAATCCATGTTCCCTGTGAATGCCTAGAGAAAGTACAGTGTGTAAAAGCTTACCATAACAGTAAATATCCTTTGCTTCACTGCTGCAGTATTCTAAACAGAAGAGAATCTCCTGCCCAGGACAACCCAATGATCAACCAGTATACAAAAGCCTAATTATCTTGTATGGACCATATGTCACACACCTGTTCCCTGCACAGAAGGTCAGGCATAAAAGGGATGTACAATGCAACTACGCAGAACTGAAGTGCCCCAAAAGAGAACAGTTTCCATAAGACAGAGGAGTCCATGCACCTCCAGAAGAAAAAAAGGTGAACCCTCAAACAAAATCCAGAACAAAGAAAAGAGGGGTGGGTGGGAGGGAGCAAATACTGCAACACAGTGGAGGACAACTACTGCTATGGTAAGATTTTACACAACTGCACTATGCCCTTCTATATCCCTGTTGCAGTATTCTAAACAGAAGGGAGAGTAAAAAAGCTCAAGAAACAGAATGGGAGGTGTAAGGCAGACAACCGCCCTCAACAAACCCATACAAAATGGTTACAGCAAAACCCGCTCTGGCCCTATAAACCATATCCAACGTATAATGCTTAGTAAAGGTATGCAGTGAAGACCACGTAGCAGCTTCAAGGATGGAATTGGTATCCAACCCCTTGAAGGCACCAGAAGGGGCAACCACCCTAGTGGAATGAACTTTAAGAGGTAGACAGATTTACCATGAAAAATGTAACAAAAAAATGGCCTTAGGACATCCAGAAAGAGAAGGTTTTCTTGGAAACGGTCAAAACCAATGTCTTGGGATGAAAGGAAACAAAAAGCTGATCAGACTTACGGATGGACTTGGTTTTATCCAAATAGCACTTGAGCTGTCTGTGCAAATCCAAGGTTTGCAGGACCCTTTCACTAGCAGACTGAGAAGAGGCAAAATAAGGGAGTTGTACAGACTGATTTAAGGATAACCCATTTATTACCTTGGGCATAAAAGAAGGATAAGTATAAAGACCCCTGTCCTGTGAATAACCAAAAAAAAAGGACTAATCGCCATAAGGGCCTGGAGTTCAGAAACAGTCAGAGCATAAGTAAGAGCCAGAAGCAAAACAGTCTTCCAGGTACAATGTTGCAAAGAAGCAGAATATGCAGGCTCAAAAGAAGCCCAAGTCAATTTTTCCAAAACAAAATTAAGGTCCCAAGGAGGAGGAATAGGTTTTCTTAGAGGCCTAACATGCAGAAGGCCTTAAAGAAAAATTTTTTTGGCCTCAAAACGAGAAGCCAAAGGAGGATCCAAGGGCAGACGAACAGAAATGGCTGACAAATGGGCCTTCACAGAATAGGCCAGGCCAGACTGGAGCAACTCTCACAAATGAGAGATGACCAGAGAGACCCCCACTGAAAAAGGGTCCTGGTTACGTGCATGGCACCAGACAGAAAATCTTTTCCATTTGGACACAAGATTTTCTGGTTTACTGTTTCATTGCCACTTCTAAAACTCTGAGCACATCCTCAGGAAAGGAGGTGCCTGAAAGGAATCAGAATCCTATCACCCACAGTGTCAGTGGAAGACTAGAAGAGCAAGGATGGATTAAGAGACCCCTTGTCCTGTGAGAGGAGATCCAATTGGTGAGGTAACCTGTAGTGATTGCCCCTGGTCAGATGCATTAAGACAGGGAACTAGTGTCGTCTTAGGCAAGAGAGTCACTAGTAAGATTTTGGGAGACTCCAGCTGAATCTTCTGCAGACCTCTGGGAAGTAGAAGAGGAGGGAAAGCATAAAGAAACATACCCTCCAAGAAAAAGAGCGAGCACCAGTCTTCCACGCTACATGGCATGGCACTCTGGAACAGAAGAGAGGAAGCTACTTGTTCAGAGGGGAAGCAAAAAGATCAAATTGAGGAATACCCCACCAATGGGCAATTGTCCAGAAACATGTCTCTGTGAACCATCCATTCATTAGCCAGCAGTTTTGACCTGCTCAGAGAATCTACAACTAGGTTGTGCTCTGAAGGGATGTATACTGCCTGAAGAATTAACTGATCTGAGAAGCACCTCCTAAGCCTGAAGAGCCATCATGCAGAGGAGGCAAGATGGTTTGCCCCCCCTGCTTGTTGACATACCACAACACTGTAGCATTGTCTGTATACACCTTCAAGGGGCCTGGACACAACACAGCGTGAAAAGCATGAACGGCCAGAATCAGAATTCTCATCTCTTTGATGATTATATGGTCTAACTTCTGAATGGGAAGGGGCAGAGACCCAAACCTTCCTGGTGACCAAAAGAGCCCCCCCACACACACCCCATGCCTGAGGCATCTGTGAACAGTTCTTGAGAAAGAGCTGAAAGGGAAGGTCTAGGTTGAGAGCAAACTACTGAAACCATCACTCCAATTACTTCTTTAGACAGGGATGAAGAGGTCCACCAAAATCCAGAGGGTGACAATGCTGCAGCCAAACTGACTTGAGGTACCACAGAAGCTTTCACATATGCAGTCTGGCAAGAGGAGTATTGGAAAACAAAAGGCCATGAATCCCAAGGCCTGAAGAAACTCCACGGCTGGCATCGCAGTCAGAGGAAGGACAGACTGAAAGAAGGCTGTGGAAGAAAAAACTTTTGGAGGTGGAAGAGAGGCCAATATTGGCATTGTCCAAATCCTGCAACTCAGATACACATGATACTGAGAAAGAGTTAGGACAGACTTTTCGAAGTTTATAGTGAACCCCCAACTTTGAGGAAGAGTGACGGTGAACACTAGACTCTGTAACAGGCAACTGAGAGAAGGCACCTGAAGCAATAGGTTGTCTAGATAAGGAAAACTCTGAATATCTTGGAGCCTGCAGAAAGCAATCACAGGAACGATGTATTTTGTAAATACCCTTGGGACAGAAGAGTGGCCATAGGGCAAAGCAGAGAAATGAAAATGAAAGGAAGACACAGAGAAATTTAAACATTTCCTGAAACAAGGGTGAACAGGGATAGGAAGGCAAGCATCTTTTGGATCCTAAGACACCAGAAAAGCCTGGGATAGTAAGAGAGAAAACAGAGTTTGAAGAGTAAGTACGCAAAAAGAAGGGACCTTGAGAAAGGTGTTGAGCTGGCAGAGATCCAGAATAGGTCTCCCAAGTGCCCTCCTTTCAAGGAACCAGAAGCATTCTGGAATAAAAACCCATTCTCACTTGGGGAAGGGGGGGGACAGGATGAAGGGTTCCATGGTTCAGTAGGGACCCTAGAACCTCTGGGAAATGAGGAAGCTACTCTAGAGGAGGTTGAGGAATCCCTGAAAAAGAAGAGACTCATGAAGTAAACCTGAGAGATGATAGAAAGAATCCAAAAGTCTGAAGTGACGAGACGCCAATCAAACACAAAGGGAAAGTGGGTTGGGGTTGGGGTGGGGAGCACAAATTGTCAAACAGCAGGCTTATCAGATAAAGTAGGCTTCTCTGCCAAAGAAATTTGAGAAGCCTTAGAAGATTAGGCCAGTCTACCACCCTTCCTGCCCTTGATGGCCTGGCAGGGTTGCCTATGAACAAAAGCAGATCTAGAAGGATAATTCCCCGGGCATGTAGGGATAGGAGAGACAAAAATATGCTTAAGGTCCTGCAAGGCTTTGCCTTTCTCTTGAAGTGACTTAAATGTGTGAGCAGCAGCAGTCTCAAAAGGATGTTTATTATTCAAAGGAGCATCCAACAACTTGGCCTTAATGTCCTCAGGCAGAGACTGCAGACAAAGCCAAGAATAACGCCTCATCAGCAGCATCACAGCTGCACTTAGAGTGGTGATCTACTTGAGAAGCAGAACCTAAAATAGATAAGGCAGAGGATCTGCCTTCAGAATCAAGTAGATCAGAAATAACCCGACAAGCTTGAGCAATCAAGGCTACAGCATAACTGGTCATGTGGGTCTGATAATTAACAGCTCTAAAGGCCAAAGGAGAAACTGTGTAAACTTTCTTACCAGTCCTCTCCACTGTCCTACTATCCTTATCAGAAGGCAAAAATCTGGAAAAGGGCAAAAGCTTAGGAAGTTTATCAGAAAAGACTGACAGCACTATCAGGTCATTTAAATAAAAATTGACAATCCTCAGGAACCTTAGAGAACCTATCAGGAGAATCAGTAGACTTGGAAGCAGCAATTAAAGTATCTAACAAGGCAGCCAACACAACAGGAACCGCTGGTGGTTTAAGAGTATCCACCTTGAGCAACTCATAAAATCATCTCTGAATATCAGACACTTGACAAGAATCCCACTTAAAGTATTCCATCATCCTAGCAATTGTATCCCCAAAGGACAATTCCTCAAAAGGAGGAGACTCAGGGTTAACAGACTCCTCTTCATCAGAACCATATGAAAAAAAGCAAAGGTATCTGTGAAGAATCAGACAGACACCCTCATCAGATACTGAATCCTTATACAAGTAATACAGTTCCCTAATCCATTTTGAAGGCATACAGGTCCAAGGAGGAGCAGGCACCAAAACCCCTTGAGAAGGCTTTAGGGCCATCAAGGCAGAAAACAAACCCAGAGTAAACTCTTGCCATTCCCTCTTAGGAACCTTAGGACTGACAGAGACTTCTTGTTCTTACTTAGTGGGAATACCTTGGGGTTAAAGGATTCTGCCATGGCACCCTGGGGTAACTGTTTAAGCCACTGGTTTTCAAGATAAATGGCCAGGGAAGACAAATGGCTTCTGAGTGTCTTAGTCAGGACCACCTTACAGACACTACATGAGATAAAGTTGTGGGGAAACACCCAAACAAGAGACACTGTTCACGAGAATCCGTACAGGGAGAATCTGCCTCCCACACTGACATTTTCCTTTCTTGTAGGATATTAACCAAAGGTAGCAAACTAAAATAGAAGACCAAAAAATCAGACGAACTAGCAATAATAGCATTGGAACTGGTGGCAAAGAAGTTCTTGCTAATTCCATCCATATGTCCCTTTTACGGTCTACATTTTCTGTGGAAGCATAAGTGTGGCATACTGCACATAAAAGTTCATTAGGTTTTTGCATACTGCCCAAGCTTTAGGCTGCCCTAGGAGGGAGATCCCTTCAGTTTAGAATACTGTAAAAGTGATAAAGAACTACACTAAGACCCCCCCCCCCCCGTTTTGGGGATTAGGAAAGAATGTGGGCAGGTAAATAGCCTGACAAACGGCTCTTCCACTACCTTAGACACAAAGGGTGGGCTACCGTGACAGTCACCATGTCTTTGTGAAAAATAAGAAAAGGGGGAACAGCCATTAGAGCCTGAAATGCAGAAATTCTCCTGGCAGAGATGAGGGCCAAAGGGAGGATGGTTTCCAAGTACAGAATTTTAAAGCAGCAGAAAAACCTTGTTCAAAAAGGAGGCAAAATAAGCTTTTCTAACAGAAAATGAAGAT
>NC_056735.1:1417077558-1417079794 GCF_019279795.1 Protopterus annectens
ACTTTTAATGTGACCTATAACCTATACAATTCAATTGAAAAACAAAGAAATCTGTTAGGGGAAAAATATAAAAAAATAAAAAACATGCAATACACTGGTTGCATGTGTGTACACCCTTAAACTAATACTTTGTGTGCGCACACCCTTAAACTAATACTTTGTTGAAGCACCTTTTGATTTAATTACACCATTCATTCTTCTTGGGTACACACCTGCCATCAATTAGAGAGACTCTGACCCCAAATAAAGTTCAGCTGTCCTAGTAGGATTTTCCTGACATTTACTTAGTTGCCTTCTACAGCAAAAGCCATGGCACAGAGAGCTTACAAAACATCAAAGGGATCTCATTGCTGAAAGATATCAGTCAGGAGAAGGGTGGAAAAAAAATTCCCACAGCACTGGATATACTATGGAACACAGTGAAGAGAGTCATCAAACAGTGGAGAAAATATGGGACTACAGTGACGTTGCAAAGTGGACATACCTACAAAATTGATGAAAAAAGAAAGACAAAAACTGGTCAGGGAGGCTGCCAAGAGACCTACAGCAACACTGAAGGAGCAGCAAGAATTTCTGGCAAGAACTGGTTGTGTACTACATGCGACAAGAATCTCCCATATTCTCCATATGTCTGGACAATGAGCTAAGGTTGCAAGATGGAAGCCTTTTCTTACACAGAAAAACATCCAGGCCCGGCTACAATTTGCAAAACAATACATCAAGTCTCCCAATGTGGAAAAATGTGTTATGGTCTGATGAGACCAAGGTGGAACTTTTTGGCCACAATTCCAAAAGAAACTTTTGGAGCAAAAACAACACTTCTCATCACCCATCATCCCCACGGTGAAGCATGGTAGTTGCAGTATCACGCTTTGGGGTTGCTTTTCTTCAGCTGGAATTGGGGCTTTAGTCAAGATGGAGGGAATTGCGAACAGTTCCAAATACCAGTTACTTTTGGCCCAAAACCTTCGGGCATCTGCTAAAAAGCTGAAGATGGAGGAATTTCACCTTTCAACACGGCAATGACCTCAAGCATACATCCAGATCAACAAAAGAATGGCTTCACCAGAAGAAAAGAAGTTATGTACTCACCATAACGTTCCATGCTGGTAGTCCATCTTACCCTTCATTTTTACATATGGGTTCGGAGCTGATCCTCTGCTCCAACTCGGCCGATTTACAAGCTTGAAGACTTCTGGTTGGCTTGTCGCTAAGCAGATATCCCATAGTGCACCAGTACAAACCCCAGATCTTGTTTGCTGCTCACTACAAGAAGAAAAAAAACCATAACAGACAAACCAATACTAAAGGGTCTCCAACCAAAGATAACCAAATTATTTATTACTATTTCCAGATCTTCTAGGCTGGGGGCAGGAGGGCGGGGTGGTAAAAATGAAGGGCGAGATGGACTACCGACATGGAACGTTATGGTGAGTACACAACTTCTTTACGTTGTGTAGTCCAATCTCACCTTGATTTTTACATATGAGACAGCGTCCCTAGCGCCTTATTCTCCTACGCACCGTGCAGCCAAAGAATGCTCTACCCCTGGAAGCTAAATCCAATTTGTAATGTGTACTAAAAGTGTGAGGGGTAGTCCACGTAGCTGCTGCACAAATATTATCAAGTGGGACCCTGGCTTGAAAAGCTGCAGAGGTAGACAGCGACCTGGAAGAATGAGCCTTGATCCTGCAGGGTAAAGGTCTGCCCTCTGAACTGTAGATAAAGGCTATGCAACTGGACATCCAGTTAGATGGTGTAACTTTAGAAACTGGTAAGACCAATCTAGAGTCAGAAAAGGAAATAAATAGTTGATCTGATTTCCTAAATTTCTTGGTCCGCTGTAAATAAAAATGTTGTAGTTTATGAACGTCCAGCTGATGAAAACGGTATTCAGCTGCATTACAGTGATTAGGGAAGAAAACTGGGAGTTCGATGGATTGGTTTAAGGTAGAAAGGGAACAAACTTTGGAGACAAAGGAGGGATTAGTACGCAGTGACACCCTGTCTTTGTGAAAGATCAAATAAAGTGGCTTAACAGACAAGGCTTGTAGCTCAGATACCCTTCTAGCTGACGTAAAGGCTACTAAAAACAAAGTCTTCAATGACAAAGATTTCAATGAAGATGAGGGCGAAGGTTTGAACGGGGGAGAAGTCAGCTTGGACAATACAAAATTTAAATCCCAAGAAGCCACAGGTTCTTGCAGTGGTGGTCTCCAATGAGCTCACTTTTTCC